>NC_053403.1:17847947-17962947 GCF_016859285.1 Xiphias gladius | reverse complement strand
TTACATATTAAACATATACAGTATATTTTACCTAATTACTCATAGCCTTAGACTATAAATTCTTGATTGTATCTATGCAAAGTTAACTACACAAAAAAACATTTAAACTGTCAACAGTTTCAAAATATAGTCTGTGAACATAATGAAGTTTTCCTTTGACGGCTGGAAAAGGCACATTTGCAGGGACATGGCCCTGAGGATTTCGTTTGTTTCTGACCTTTGATGTCCCGGAGGCATTGTAACAGATCTTCTCCACTTCATCAAGGAGGTCTTCTACCGAGAAACTACGCCTCATTGGAGCCTCCTCTTCATTTTCTTTACTGACAACCCTTTCAGAAATAGACAAGTGTGTAATTCAGCTATTATATGCCTCATTGAATTTGGCCTGCAGACACAAGGTTTATTTTATTTACTGTGTCTGATTTGTGCAGCTATTGCTTTTGTCTGAAGAAATATTGACTCATAGCCTCTGGACCATAGGATTTATGGGACTTTTTAAATTAAAATGTTTTCATGAAGTATATAGAGATAGGAAAAAATAATATGCAATGGATTTGTTTTGACTTACCAGTTTTCATCTTTCTCACCCCCCACAGTGTCAATATCTTTCATGACGTCCCGTGTTTTCCATCTAAGGAAAAAAACAAACAAACACATTAAGACAAACGTACGAGACGGTGGGCAAAGCACGTTATGATGGGGCTTGAGCTTTAAATGCGTCCTTGATGTATTTTGAGATAACCTTTACTAGCTCTGCGGTTTATGGCGTGAATTTAATCACTGGCATTCGCGTGTACATTGTCAGTTTGTTAAAACTGCTAAAAACGGCCAAGACCGAACAAGTCAGTTTTTAAAAAGCTCCACTGATCAACAAACCAAGCAGCACGAAGCGTTTTCGTTAATTATGTAAGTGGGCGTCAGAAAGCCATGGACGCGTATAGAGCCAACGACACAGGATCTGTGTTTCACAAGGATTATATATACATAGACACACAGTAGACGCTCATTAGCATGCGCGTATTTAAGGTAAGGTCAAATCCTGATTTACCAGTCCGCGTTTTCTCGGTTAATCCCGGGCTACACATCTGCAGCCACAAGTTACGGGTAGCGGTTGCTCTGCTGAGCAATATATGTGACGCAACAGTGCCGTGAGTCGCCTCCCGTTGTCGTAAGAATAGTCTACCGCTGGGCTCAACACAGCCACTTCCAATTGAAACTGATGATACAGTATTAAATGGCATGGGAAACACATCTGATAAGTAGAGGGAGAATACTATCTATCTGTCTATCTACCTATCTATCTATGTAACCTTTATAAAATTATCTTACCCTGCTTTATGTTTTGTGAATCATTTCCATCTGCGATGTCCTGGTTGATAAACCCTTTCACCACAATAGCAACGCCACTGCATTCACATACATTCATCATGTATTGAAGGATGTAATGGCAGTGTGCACGTTAACTAGATGACAGTGGTATACTGTAATTAAAGGGTTACTGCTTAGTCTCTATCAGCCAGGATATAATAGGTTGTTGTAGTTATAGCTGTAACACTGGTCACCTGCACGTAGCACTATATTCGATTTAAGTGCTTCTCAAGCCCGAAGTACAGGCCAGAAGGTGAATTATTAAAAGCCAAAAATCGCAGGACTTGTAAGGCAATTGTTGTATCACTGGTAATAATTAACAATCCTATCAGACCTCAAGATATTACTGTCCTTTTTTTGCCTTGAAGCAGCAAAGTTCTTAATATGCCAGTGAGTTCACAAACATTCATCATGTTGTGAGGGCTGTAATGGCATTAATTTGGCCTGTATGATAAACATTATCTTTACTGTGCTATTTTTGACATAAAGTAGCCTAATCGCATTGCAGTGAAATAAAACATTTGGCCTGTAATCATCTTCTTGAAACATATGGTGCATCTGTGCTACAGTGAGATTATAATGACCACATCTGGACTATATAATATTATCATCAGATTATCATTCTCTGTGGTATAATAAGACTCCGTTGTGCTGTGGATGATACCCATACCCACACTACACAACCACAAACAAAAAACACCCCACATTCTACTATTTCTATACAAATTGTTCATATGTCTATAAATAAAATCAATAAATAAGGGGCAACCATACCTGCCCCTCCCTTGAACACTGAACATTAGACTGCCATATGAAAATGTATACATATATTGGGGTTTCTTTAATGTGAGCCTTTTTATTATCACTTAATCTTTTATGCAAGCATATTTTTATTCTTTTACATACAATGGAGTTTTAGACTTTTGAGATAAGTGACGCCATTTATGAACAGGCTGAATGGTGAAGGGACAGCACTTTGCCACACAATGTTAACATCAACTCTTTCTTTAACATTTTTCAAAGACATGATTTCAGGTGCTTAAGGGTTCCAGTGAGGGATGTTGAAAACTATCTAGACCGTGACAGGCCTCCTATTGAACACTAGGTGCAGATAATTTAACCACAAGTGAATGAATATATACTGTGAATCAATGAATGAATGAATGAATTAAAGTGATTGATGCTTTATTCACTCAATGTATTAAATTCATGTGGACATAGTTTAAGAGTTTTTAGTAAATAAAAAATATTCATTTAGTGCTTCTCAGTAGATTAGAATTTGAAAACAGCATCAGAAAACATTAAATTTAATTTTTGTCTAGTTTGTTCTTGTTTTAAGCCACTACATTTTAGAGTAATAGAATAATACTCTAATCTTGTGTTTTGCATTTCTATTGTGGGGATGCCCGGTTGTTCTTACATTTGGATCCCAGATTATGCCTTTGACATCTCCATGTATGTGCACATGATGCTGTAAGGTTTACAAGAAAATAAAAAATAATTTTGACAATGCTTTTTTTAAAAACAGTAGCTTGAAGCAAAAACATGAAACAGATAGCTAACACAGTTGCATCTTCAGTCAAAAATAGAACAGGCAATGCACGCACACACACACACACACACACACACACACACACACACACACACACACACACACACACGCACACACGCAGGTTTGGGTTTCAGTAGTGATCCCCAAACTGGGGTCAATGGATCCCACAGGGATTCTGGAGAGGATCTCAGGAAGTTTTTGGAAAACTACGGGTTTGTTTAGTGTCACTTTTACTTCAAAGGAAACCTAGCATGGTAAAAAGGTTTCACATTCTCCTTTGCTATTGCCACGCCTGCAGTAGAGACAGAATAACATAAACATATTGGCTCTCTGTAGGTTTAACATGACTATGTGAATTCTGCCTGATGTTTCATACATTTATTATCTCATATTTCAGATGTGGGAACTAAATGGTACAGTGTACAAGGCGAGGAGCAATGCTGACAACAGCAAAGGTGGAGATTTGTGATTGTTGATATTCAAGAACTTAGCCTACATGCATTGAGGTTACAGTAGAGAATGAAGAAGTTTGATAGTCATCAATATTCAATCTGTGTCTGATTTAGGAGAGTGAATTGAACTATGTAACAGCCAATTTGGAAAACACTTTGTAAAGAAGTAAACTTTTCCCAATCAATTACAGGCTGTCCACTCCCATGTGTTTTCTGCCTTTCTATTCCTCTACACTCTAATAAGAAAATAAAAACTTAAAAGTCACAAGAACATTATATTCCTCTGAAGGGCACAAGGTCAAGTTTACAAATGTTTTTATTTTTTTCCTTCAATATTGCTTTAGGGGCTTATATGTTATTCAGTAGTACTTAGTGGAGTGACTTTATTTAAATTCATGGAATTGTGTAACCCAGTGTTCATTGTAAATAGTCGAACTGTAAATTGCAATTTATAACCGATTGTAACATAATTATTTGTATCGACTATTATGGTGTTTGTAATTTTGGTAGAGTATCCATATAGTAACTTGGCTACTAGTTCCTTGTGGTAGTAGTCCAGTAAGCAAAGATTAATGCACCTGCCAAACAGACCCACATCCACTTGAGAGAGAGGAGTAGAGAGAGGGACACATAGAGAGAGAGAGAGAGAGAGAGAGAGAGAGAGAGTTTTGAGCCGGTTAGGGAGATCCAGTAAGGGCAGACAAAAGGAAAAAAACATGGTGACAGGGAAAAGGAAAGTCCATCGGTCGAGGACTCTCATCTCCTCGAGGACTAGGTCGTCGTCGAGAAACGAGCGAAACTCTGAGGAACATGTAAGCCGGTTTCTTTTCTTTGCCGGTCAGCTAGCTGGCTCTGCTAGTTGGCTAGGTAGCTATAGCCGTGGCCTCAAGGTACTCCATATAATGCATTATTCACAGACAAATACGAGCAGAATTGAATTTGACACCCACTCAGTCACGCAGATGCACAATAAAAGAACTGAATCCAGCGATTCATACTAGTGTCACACGCAATAAACGTATTGTACAGCTGTCAAATTACAAGCTAGCAATGTTAACTCCTTGCTAGCCCTAAGTTGAGTTCCCTTTGTGTTTGGTAATTTTACCCGGCTGACTTGTTTCACCATTGTCTCCACAAATTAGCCCTGTAAATAAAGACAGCTTGGTTTTTGACATGAGACAACTAGCAGTATGTCATGTCACCATCCTGAAAGTATCGGCGTAATTATTTTCTCAAATGTGAAGAGATAAAACGATAGTTGAGCTAGCATTTGCAGGTTACAGCTAGCACGACAGCTAGCTTACAGTGGGGGAAGGGAGTCCCAGGTTCACAACAGTTGGCTGGCTCAGGTCCCGTTTTTAGCAAGTCTGAACTTGGTGAACTTTATGTTGTAAATGCCCCAAAGACCCCTAGAGCCTGTTTTTACAATATGCGTTTTAAAGCACTGATATAACGTTAAACGGAATTATATTTTACTACTTTTTGTAAATGTACACTCAATTAAGAGCCTTAGTTTTTCCTCTGGTCGTCTGACCTACAATCTACTTGACTGTCTTTGTCTCAAAATGTAAACATTGAGATTATGCAAGGCAAGGGACTCTGTGTTTCCGCATTATTTACAAGTATTATAGCACTTAACACAGACGAACAACATAATTCACCAATCTGATAATTTACTGAATCATTAGCGCATTCTTGAGTTTTAATGGGCTGTTTGGCGATGGTTTATACTTTGTTAAATTGTAGTTAAAGAAATTCGAGTAATTTCTGGTTAATGTCCAATCCGGTGGATTGCAAGCCAGGCTAATTGATGACACACGAAAATGCGAGCTCTGATTAAAAGGCTTTAAAGCGATAAAGCTTACACTTTCACAACTTAACAAGTTATTTCCTAGAATTCAGATTGTTTTTGAACGTCAAACTCTGAACCATTTAGCGATATTAAGCCTGTATGTACCTTGTTGTCAAAAACTAGTTGCTAAAAATGACCATTGTTTTGTGTCATTTGTTCCCTGTTAATACATCTTGCACTTTTTAATCTGTCTGCTCTACCCAGCCAGTCAGACAAACCCCTCTGCAGGCATTGCAGACAGTTGCCTGTGACAACAGTGAGATATGCTCTCATATCAGCAGGGAAGTTAAGCCGGGAAGGGCGTGAGCATCAAGGGCAAAAGTCTGGTTGGTGCTCCTCAAAGAATACATTGAGGAGTTGGGTACAAGGTGTCTTCTATCATCATAAGACCCTATTCTGGTTTTGCCATTTGGAGTTTTGTCTTTGAAGTCTATTATGTTGTTATGGATTTGATGTTTACTCGAGCAGTTTGGTCATGCTGGCTTGTTACTTGCTTAATATTCTGGTTTAATAGAATGATTGACAGGGTGGATTTTTTGCAGAAATATTTGCCGAAAGGCTGTCTCGGTTTTTTAAAACCTTTTTTTTCTGTTGCTTGCTTGATCTGATTATTTGTCATTCTTGCTTTTCTCCTCCCTCAAATGTGGATGTGATGTTTGTTAAGCAGAAGGAGCCCAATAGTGATTTGAGCAGTCCCAGCAGCCCCAGGTTGGCTCCCCCTTCAAAGCGGACGCGGCGACAAACTGCCTCTGAGCCCAGCTCCAGTGATACCTCCCCATCCCCTCAAACTAAGGGCCAGAGGGTCAGCTGGGACATTCCCACCTACCGAACCAGGTCAGCTGCTGGCTTTTGTTCCACTCATCATAAGTATTTTTGAATGATGTATGAAAGCAGCACAAAATATTGTGCATCATAATGATACATTGTCTTTGACAGAAATAAATATTTTGTTAAACACAAAGTTATTTGAAAGTCATGTAATTTATTAGTTTGTCTGTATAAAGTAATAGTTTTAATAAGCCACAGTTATTTGTTGTCACTGGCTGTTGAGTCAGACTTGATTCTCCTCATGTCATGTATTGTAAACAGTGGAGCAGACAAAGTTAAACAGGAGCTCTCAAACAGTATTATGTGTGATTAATTGTAGTCTTCTGTGCAGATATCCATACATATTTCACTTTTTTTTATTTCTAGGCTGTCCTCTCGCATAATGCAAAATGGGCACGGTAATGCAGTTCTTTTCAATAAGTTCCTTTTTTTTTAAGCCATAAATTGAAAATATGCTTTTGAGAAGAAAACTATTAAAAGAATGGCCCCTAATTTCATTTTTGTTAATGCTGCAGCCCATATGAGTCATCGGAATGAGGAGAGTGGAGTAGGAGATCACTCTCACATGAATGGCCATGTGGAGCTGAAGAGGAGCTGCCGGGTGAAGAAGAGCCAATTTGAACACCTCAATCAGAGCCTGCTGTTTGACCAGCTGGTCAACAGGTAGGTAGCACTCACACTACTGACACCTTTCTTTGCAGTACTGCTTTGAAAAAAGGAGAAGAAAAAGGAAGTGACTGAATCGGTAAGAGCATACTTAAATAATCTCTTAGGAGTGGACTCCTAATACTTGAGAAAAGTATTAGAAATCCAAAAAGTTTATTATGAGTATCATTTAGTTGGTAAGGTGCTCAGGTCTTCTTCCTTCATAGAGCTTGTGTACAGTATATATAAACCCATATACAATTTGTATTTGGACGTTTCTAATGCTGTGGCACTGTGTTTTTATAAAACATAAAGTTTATAAAGTTGACTTTGAGGTTTATGGGTGTCATAAAATGTTCATCCATGTTGGTTGAGCAGTGTAGTCATTGTTGCTATATTTCATACTGAACAGTGCAAGTGCAAATCTTGCCCTCCTGTTCACAAAATATTAGTGTGAACACCCTCAAATTACAGATGGAAGTCAGTGCTTTACCTTCATAGTCATGCTTTCATTTTACATGCCATGTGCTTTAGTAAAGAGGTAATACAACATAGTGCTACTATCCAAAAGTGCACTTCAGATCAAATACCTCTCCCAGACAAAAACGTTTACCAATGTTTTGCTTATATAAAGATGCGTTCAGTTTCTCGTGTGTGTGTGTGTGCGTGTGTGTGCAGCACTGCTGAGGCTGTCCTTCAGGAGATGGACAACATCAGCAGCATCAGGCAGAACCGTGAGGTGGAGCGACTTCGCATGTGGACTGGAGACACTGAGGAGGTGAGTCTGGTCATGCTGTAACACACAAAGCAGAGCTAGACAAGTACAGTATCGGTGTGTGATGATCTAACGTGAACACAAGTCATAGTGTAAAGGCTCTTTTCTTTCAGGAAAACATGGACATGTATTCCCGGGTGAAGCGTAGGAAATCCATGCGCAGGAGTACTTTCAGCCTGCCTACACACCACAAAGTCATGAGCAAAACGGAGCAGGAGGAGGAAGAGGAGGAAGGGACGGAAGGTCAGTTTCCTGCTAATGCTCTACTTATGAATCAGTGGAGTGAGGGAAAGATCATGAAAAATTTATGAAGAGACACTTGATAGTATTTTCATTTGAAGTTTGAAAACCACATTTGTGACTTTCAGAATCTCACGGTGAGGAAGAGGAGGAAGATGCAGAGGATGACGATGAAGACGATGAAGGAGATGAAGCGGAAGAGGCAGGAGAGGAAAATGACAGACCATACAACCTGAGACAGCGTAAGACGGTGCAGAGATATGAGGCACCACCTATTGGTAATTACTGTTTTTTTTTTGTTTTTTTTTTTCCCTAATCAAACCTCTGTATACAAATTTTGTTCAGCTGTGATAGGAATTTTGTTCATTTATGTAATTATCTCCACTTTTTTAAATAATGCTTTAGGTTTGATCTGTGACAACCAGTTGCTTTGTGTTTGCTTTCACAGAGCCTGTGAACAGGAAACAGAGCAACCCCTCACTTTTTGACACCCACAGATCCCCAGCCAGAAGAAGCCATATAAGGTTGGTAGAAATTTAATTTGTGAAATATCCCAGTCAAATCTGGTGCTAAATGTATAACAATGAGTTTTTTCACTACCATGAGTAATGAACTCAGAGCTGTGGTTGATCATTAAGGACTGTTACAGCCTGGTTGTGTGATACTGAATCTAGATTGTCATATTTGTCCAGAGTGAAGAAACATGCCATTCACAGCAGTGACACCACATCGTCTTCTGATGAAGAGCGGTTCGAGCGGAGAAAAAGCAAGAGCATGACCCGGGCAAGAAACAGGTAATGGCCTTTGCTTTCTTTCTTCTACTTTTTATCTTCCCTTCATCTTCCTCTGTCTTACTTTTGCTTTGATTGAAACACTTTTCTATTATAGTTTTTTTGAAAGTACTATAAAATAATTGAGATCTAGGACTGTTAGTTTGTACAAAGGCTTTAGCAATGGCCAATATGTACTTTTACTCCTCAGATGTAACCACTTACATCATTCTTATTTATTTCACAGATGTTTACCTATGAACTTGACTGCAGAAGACCTGGCTAGTGGTGTGCTGCGTGATCGGGTGAAAGTGGGTGCCAGCTTGGCTGATGTGGATCCCATGAACCTTGATAGCTCTGTGAGTGGAAATGCTAATACATGCCAAAAAGCTGTAGAGCAGCACAACTTAGACTTACAACTAGGAAGTTATAATACATTTTGTAGCCAAAAAGAGAGACCTGTTGACCTTCTTAAAATTTGATTTTGAGTGTTCATAGGTGATGTGTGCAAAATGTATTTTCTCCTCAGGTGAAATTTGACAGTGTGGGTGGGCTCAGTAATCATATTCAGTCACTAAAGGAGATGGTAGTGTTCCCCCTGCTTTACCCTGAAATCTTTGAGAAATTCAAGATTCAGCCTCCCAGGTGAGAAGAACTAACTTGTGGCAATTTATTTCAAAATTGTAAGTCCATTTGGTTTGGAATTTTGTTGTATTTTCTGACTTTTTGATGTTTGATGAAAAAACAGACTATATTAAAATTTGACCACCGACATGCAGTCTATGTTTATGATTACATTATTTTTTATCTTTGTCTTGGTACATACATACAAGAGAGTTGAGATATATATATACACACACACAAAAAAGTGGTGTTCTTTACAGTCATTAAGTAAACATAGTTTTAATCTCCTCTCCCTTTTCTTTTAGAGGGTGTTTGTTCTACGGCCCACCAGGGACAGGAAAGACCCTTGTTGCACGGGCACTTGCCAACGAGTGTAGCCAGGGAGACAGGAAGGTTTCCTTCTTCATGAGGAAAGGAGCTGACTGCCTTAGCAAATGGGTTGGTGAATCAGAACGCCAGCTACGCCTGCTCTTTGACCAGGTGAGTCACTTAGGCAGCGCTTCTGTGAGGTCAAAGGCAATTTTTCTATCCTTGCAATCATATCTTCAGTCACTTGACCTGAACTGACTTTACAATGTAAATAGAAAACTGGTCATTTGCTGCTACTAGAGTAAATTCATTGTTTTCACTGTTGTAACTTAATGTTGTCGTATTGTTTTTCACTTTTTTTTTTTTTTCTTTTAGAAAATTGACTTTTTGAATTATAAGCAAACTGAACCCAGCCAGAGTTAATGTATTTTTTTTCAATGAACATTGTTTTTTTGTTTTTTTTAAATTTGTTTGGTTTGACCATGGTTTTGTTTATGCCCTTGATCAGGCTTACTTGATGAGGCCATCCATTATTTTCTTTGATGAAATTGATGGTTTGGCTCCTGTTCGCTCCAGCAGGCAAGACCAGATACACAGGTGAGACTAATTTGGTTTAACCCTCATATCGCACAATAATGTACAACTGTTCTGTACACTTGTTAATGCGTGAAACATATGGGTACCTCCAACGTGGCCCAGTATCAAATTACACTGGCCAATTACACTTACTTATCAGTCTTGCAGTGAACAACCTCAATAGTAATTGTTCTGTGTCACATGTCCATAATCATCAAAGTTGAAATGACAGAATTGTCAAGCAACACATGGAAATGGCTTGAAAGTCACTCACACTCTAACTAAACTCTAACTAACCCGTGCATTTTTCCTTTTTATTTAGCTTTTTAAATGCACACAAAAGCACCTGTTTAAAAAAAAAAAAAAAAATCTTAGCTGTACCATACACACTTGTCGACATGCAGTAGTGAAAGTGTCGAAACTGTGGGTGCTTTTACTTCTATGCACATTTGCATGAAGGCATGTCTGCAGGTTTAAATTCCTGCTGCTGTTACTTTCCTTGCCAAAAGGTGGCACAGGTTTGCTAGAATTGCAGGTCCAAACTGTTTTCACTGCAGCTTTGATTTTTGGAAGAAGTTGGCTGATCTGGATTTGAGTGCTTCACATCAGTGACACTTGAGTCCATATCTGTTTGTTTGATTGGCACTTAGCAACCAAAGCGGTAAAAATCAGTGATCATAACTATTTTACTTCTGATTTAGACCATTTTCAGCATGAGCCTTAGGCGAGGAAGTTTCCTATTATGGAAACACAGCTTACAGTTGATCCTCGAGAAAATAGTTGCAATCTAAAAAAGGAAATATTTGTGAAAAGTGACATTACAATTCTGGGCCATGGTTTATTCAAGTAATGAAATGTTTGTAAGCTTGTGTTTATAGATGCTCTCCTCTTTCTGCCATGCTGGGTAAATACATGCATGGAGCTCTAGTCAACAGGGAAACAGAACAGTTGATATTTTTTTCCCATAGTGTTCTGTTCATTATGCCTGTTCAATTGACAGGATATTTGCAGAAATAAGACCTTGTTTATTTGGTCACTGCTGACTCAGTCTTGGCAATATTGTTTCAATCTCAAAAAATCTGCGTGTGTGTGTGTGTGTAACTGTAATATAGTATGTCTCTTGCAACATTGTAAGTATGGTAAATTAGATTCAGCTTTTATTCCATAACTGTCTTGCAATAAAATGAAACAGTTTTTGTGTTTTGTGTTATTTTGGCTGTAAGCTCAAATACAACTGAATAGTGAATATATTGCTAAATGTACTACTAACTGTATTACATACTGTCCCATCCCCTTCTTCCCTCTTTCCAGTTCTATTGTGTCCACTCTGCTGGCCTTAATGGACGGCTTGGACAGTCGTGGGGAGATAGTGGTCATTGGTGCTACAAACAGACTTGACTCTATCGACCCGGCACTCAGGAGGCCTGGACGCTTTGACCGGGAGTTTCTGTTCAACCTGCCCGACAAGAAGGTGAAACGGAATGGAACATCAATATTGCGTACAGTGGATAGGTTTACATGGAAGCAATCATTGTCTTCACAGCCAGTCTTGTTTTTGAGGCTCTTGGATTTTCTTTAGCTGTGTTTTTTCATTGTAAGACACTTTAACGCTTGATTTGTATACCTAAAAGATTGCATATTATGACACAGTCCAACATACACAGTGGCATTTTTACCTTAAATGTTGTTGCCCCACAGAATCTGTATCCCTCTGTGCAACCACCAGATAACAGCCTGCAATATTCTGTGTAAGGATCACTTGCTGTACATACTATGCTGTACCTACATGCACACCTAGTTGGAAACACGATTTAATTCTGAAGTAATTTGTGTTTTAATCATATCAGTCCTATCACAAAATTAGTACATGCAGCCCTCTGGCTATTAAGACTCATCTACTGTTTTTAACTTGCTGTTGGATGTTTCGATTCAACAAGCATTCGGCAAAGCAGATGCTCATTAGGTTTTTGGAAAATTAAAAACCAATTATAGCAGATTTATTATTACGTAGATCTGATTGCTTTTATTTTGCAGTTGGGGAGACTTTTTTTTTTTTTTTGCTACTACTCACAAAACAATTTAACATGTGTGTCAATGTGACAGTGCGTGAGATTAACAGCTCAGTGTAGGTGACTCATCCTCATCAAACCTGTCTAATGGGTAGCTTTGCACAGTTTGTCCACAAAGGGGTGGACAAACTGGTAGGGTGATTGGTGATCAAAGCCTTATCTGCAGGCCATTGCAGGCTAAACTCACCAGTAGTGATCTGATTAAAAACCTAGTTCTTGTGCAAATAGTGAGCCTCACTACTGAATCAAGTTCAGCTCCCTCTTGGTATTGCCCAAGTTAGAAGCCCATATGAAATCTGGCCCATTTGTGTCGTTTGAATAGATAGAGATATGCGATGAAAGATGATGAAAACTGTTGCTGTTGTTGATTCACAACAAAGACCACTTCGTTCTTAATGGCTACTTATCAAAGCACAGTCCTGTGGAGACATTGCAATGAATTGAAGGGCGCATTGTGCTGAAGTGTTAGCAACCCCTTCAGTTTAGCTCACTGATGCACTCAAGCCAGTTTTGATCTTTCTCTTGGTGTTATCAGTTCTAGATAGATTAAAGGCTATACTCTAGACAGGCTACACTCTAGGCTAGACATGTTTTTCTGATATTTATGATGTGATTTCCCAAGGTATCATTGACACGCTTTGTTTCTTTTTATCTTGTCTTATGCAACGTACTATTTAAATGATACATTAATTCAAAATTCTTTCACATTTTTTGTTAGAAGTGGAAGCTACTGTGGCAGTGAAACCTGTTACCTTGTCAGTGTTTTTTTGACATGTGATTCCTAGAAGGCTACACAGGACTTTTTGTTCCCTCATGTACTGACTCTAATTTTTCTATTGTTCTTTGTGTCTCTTTACCCTTTTCCACTCCAAATCCTCTTTTCAGGCTAGAAAGCACATCTTGAAGATTCACACACGGGACTGGAATCCCAAATTGGCAGAGCCATTTGTGGATGAACTTGCAGAAAAATGTGTCGGTAAGAGTGATATCTGCGTATAAAACTTTGTGCCATCTTTGCTGGAAAAGTGTCATTTCAAATTACCACTGGTTAACTGTTTGACATTCATGTTGTCAATGCCATTTGAAAACAAACCTTTTATAAAGCCAAAATTTAAGGAAATGAATTATTAACTAACCTTTGTGTATCTGGCTTGCTCCCAGGCTACTGTGGTGCTGACATTAAAGCACTTTGCACAGAGGCAGCCTTGGTGGCACTGCGTCGCCGCTACCCCCAGATTTACGGCAGCAGCGTGAAACTGAAGCTGGATGTCACCTCCATCATCCTGGGGCCTGGCGACTTCAGCAGGGCCATGAGGACAATCGTCCCAGCCTCCCAGAGAGCCCTGGCTCCCCCAGGCCGAGCCCTGTCTCCCACCCTCAGGCCCCTGCTGGCTAGCTCTTTCTCCTTGGTGCTGAAAGCGCTGCTCCGAGTCTTCCCCCATGCTCAGTGTCCTGACAGAGACAACACCAACGGTAGGGATATGGGACCCAGGGGCCCATGGTTTCAGCTGTATCATGTTTTCATTTTCCTGCTGTTGGCTGCTGCTTCTCCCACCTTTACTCTTGCTCTCTTCTCCCTTGCCACCTGTCTCACTTGTTAGTATACTTTCCATGTTTGCACTTTTGTAATAAGGTGGGGAGAGAGAGAGAGAGATAATCAAATACTACAAAGTGCTTTGTATCACCCTCACACACTGAACGTAGAATCTATAGTGAATTATCCCCCCTGAGTATCCAGAGTTGCAGAGACTAGATAACCAGTCATCCTGCGAGGACTTCAATGACCCAGCTCCCACTCCACTCAACAAAAGAGTATTTACAGCAGATGAGCTACAATGCAGCTCGATCCCAGAGGTGTACTTCTTGCACCCAATATTAACATGAATTTCCCAGGGTGCTTTATCACCTAAAATCCCCATTACATCCCACGTAATAAGCCAGCTCTCTTTTTTTAATAATAAGGCGAGCCTTATTATGCCTCTGCTGTTGCCAGAGGCATTATGTTGTCCATCTGCTCCTCTGATTCTCATGAACGCTATATCTCAGGAATACCTTGAGGGAATTGCTCCAAATTTGGCACAAACGTTCTCTTGGACTCAAAGGATGAACTGATTAGATTTTGGTCTTCAAAGGTCAACGTCACTGTGACCTCACGTCCTTGCCATTCTTATGAACACAATAACTTAAATAAACTAATTATTATAAAATACATTGAATACTTTCTTTTATTAAATTCCCTCAAATCTTAACTGCATATATTATATGAGTCTGGACAGACATGGATGTAAACTGCAACTTGACTGGTTGGTGGAGGCGTACAAATGCGAGGCGGTAATTCTGGTCCTCGCTTTTTGGTGAAATGCCACATGAATGTCAGTGATAGGGTTGCTTTGAGGATTAAACTTTGTAGAAACAAACTTTTGAGTGTGTTTACCACCATTGTTGCTCAGTAATTCCAGGAAAAGTGAATTTCTACATATGCATGGCTGTGTAAGCAGTGTTTCTCTCTGTGCTAGGCGGTGACAATCAACTGCTTGAAGACGACTTGTACAGCGACGATGACAATGAGGAATGCTCTGCTTCCATCTATGAAGGCGAGCCTGCTGCATCCCCAAAGAGTCAGCTCTCTTCCTCTGCAGTGCACAGACCCTTCCTCCATTTCTCCTTGTGAGTCCACATAAAAGAAATACAGTTTTCATGGGCACATGGTGATAAAGTTGCTATGTTGACAGTAAATTTATTTAAAGTGCGCAGACAATGGTGTGTAAGTACACTACTAAAAAAATGACCCCCCCCCTTATTTTTTTTAAGTTATTTGAGAGTGAAAATAGATACATTTTGGTTTTCTGTCAGGTATAGAATGAGGAATTTTAAAGCCAACATGCCAAGCACACACACATGTATTTACATTTTCAAACATGGAGCTGATGGTGATACAGAATGACTTTTTGACTTTAAAAGCCAGAGTGTTACTGGGTTTTCACCCTAATCATCTAATTAGGGACTAATATTGATCTAGTGTGCCTTTGAAACGCAGTTATCTTCCTAGTAGGACACCTCTCACTTCAGATACAACACATTATTTCCCACACAAGTCATCAAAAAGTCAAACTGTATAATAAAAATGAGCAACAGACAGACTTCAGTGGCTTCACAGGAAGCACTTGTAAAGATTTCTCAGCTGTGGAGACCACAGGGCTAGATCAAAGGAGAGGATAAAAGTGAAAAGAGAAGGCATAGGACAATTCTGAAATCACTGTTGGAGAGAGGTGAAAGAACTGGGTTACTCAAGGACTAACTTATGGTGTTTTATTTACCTGAACCATTTATTGATAAACCTATTAAGCAGTTATCAAGCTTAGAGTTTTCAAGGCTTACACAATATGCTTTGAAGTCTGAAAATGGCTTTTTTTTTTCCTACTATAATGCTGTATGCAATTATACTAATCAAAAACCTATAGAAAGGCTTTATTGACTGGTCAACAAATGGCATTAAGACAGCACTTAATGCCTCTTGGCTCTCTGCCTTCATCAGTGCTCCCAAAGCCAGGGTTAGCTGGCCTAATGGTCAACACCTAATGGTGGCACACCTGTGCCACAATGGAATCTCACAGGAATCTCTAGGAGTTTCAATATAGCTATCCTGTAGGTGAAGTTACAGATAACACATAGGAGAAATCATGTAAGAGCGAGATAAGGGCAGGGAGTCGATCACTTCTGGCTTGTCTAATACTTGCAAAACGCACAGTAGGATTAGTGGGGTTATGCACACATGCAGACCTTCAAAAGGTGCTTTAAGCAGAGCCTATTCTGCAAGCATGTTGCTCTATGTATGTCCTTATGACAGGTCCATAAGGGAGGGCTTCACTCTTTTACATAATGTGGTAGAAGTTGGAGGTTAGCTCAGACTCTAACAATCTTCTACTATGCTTCTTCTAACCACGTAACTTGGTGTGTGGCTCATTCTTTCCTTTTTTTGCTGTCAAACTGCAACACTTGAGCACAGAGTTTCTTTTACTCCAGCTGCTAAGAGTCCATTGTTGTTCAAAAGAAGTGAAGGCAGCCTTTATTTTGTTCTGATTGGTTTTGTTAATCTCACTTGATCAGAGATGTAATATACTCAATTTTGTCCTTGAAATGTTTCAAACTGACAGAAAACTGTGTACGGAGATACTTTTTTTTACTGGTCTTTTACCGGTATACAACATTTAGTCACAGTAGTGGCCTATCATTGTATTTACATAAAAATTTTGTATAATGAAGCACTTGTAGGGTCGTTGAGTTAGTATCAACTGTAACTCTGTGTATCAACATTAGCTTACTGCAGAAAATGATAAAAACTTAAAAAACAATATGGCTTCTACTGTAACACGGCTTGTTTGAATGACAATATGGCTACTGGTTAGTGATCGTAAGGTGATAGATACTACGCTAACTATGATCTCCCATCTGCTTCTAGCTCTGCCCTCCAACAGCCCACAGCATACCGGCCTCGTCTGCTGTTGGCTGGGGCCTCGGGCTCAGGACAGAGCTCCCACTTGGCCCCTGCCTTGCTGCACCACCTGGACAAGCTGCCAGTACACCGCCTTGACTTGCCCACTCTCTACTCTGTCAGTGCGAAGACGCCAGAGGAGTCCTGTGCTCAGGTAACACACACGCACACACACACACACACACACACACAAACATACAAACATACAAACAGACTGATATGTGTGCAGACATTCGCACACATGCAGACCCACACAAGGCCATTTATTGCACTGGTGGAATAATCAACTTACCTGCTTTTAGATTTATAGGTATTTATAGGTATTTAAGCAACAGTGTGTGCTTTGTTGTTGTAGGTTTTCCGTGAGGCTTGCCGGAGTGTGCCCAGCGTGGTGTTCATGCCGCATATCTCAGAGTGGTGGGAGACAGTAGGTGACACTGTGAAGAGCACCTTCCTCACCCTGCTGCAGGATGTGCCTTCATTCAGCCCTGTCCTGATCCTTGCCACTGCCGAGACTCACTACTCACAGTTGTCCGAAGAGGTAGAAAAACAAACCTAAGCCGACATTTTCAGATTTAGCTTGACACCTGCCTTATGTTTTTTTTGTGATTCCATATTGCTGTTGATGCAGTAGCTTCCATCATGTGAGAGGGGAGAGTTTTAACCTTAAGCCTTTAATATGGCAGTGGAGGCTAAAGCATGATTCAAAGGTTTCTTTTTTTCCCCTTATAGTCAGGGGCACTAGTGCAGACACACACAGAGTGTCACAGTCAAGGTCATTTGCTCCCACAGGGTTTTTATCTGCCTTGACTCCATCTCCCTTTTCTTGTCATTTATCCCACTGCCCACTTTTCTCCCTGGGTATCCTAACCCCTGTTCCTTCATCCTTCCTCTTGGATTTATTATTCTCTTTGAAAGCCAAAGAAGACTCATACCACCCACTGTTGGTTAGGCTGTAAGGGAGGGATTACGATAGAGTAAGGGGAAGTAGAGAAAAAGAGATGGAGAAAAATTAGGATGAGGGTCCTCTCTTGTCAAACAAAAGATGGGCTTTAATTAGGTCAGAGGGTTGGCAGCCCCATTTCTTCAACCCAGGACACACACACCATATCAGTATGTCTGTGCAGACCGTATAGTTTATTTTTCCTGTTTCTGTATTTGTATAAGTGTTTAGCTGATGTTTTAGCAAGGCCTCAACCCTGGCCATGCTCCAAGGTGGGAGAGGCTCTTAGGATGATTCTCTCTCTGTAGTTGACTCATTAGGACTGAGACAACTGGGCTTTTTTAACCTCTTTAGTTCCATTTGCCACGTTTTTCTTTGTTTATTTATTTTTTTAAATTCTCTTTTGATCATATGTACTTGTCTTTCTATCTTTATTTCATGTCATTATTTATTTTCTTTATGTTGTGTGATTGATAGATCCCTGCAATTCTCTGCGTTGCTTTACAGTTTTTTACCTCACGTAACACCACCATTTTTGTTTATTCACATGCTATGTTAAGAGATTAAGCATGAAAATGGAAGTAATCATACCCTACAGACCATTCAGCTGGGGTATCACAGGCTAGATTCGTCTTCATTACATACTAGGTGAATGGCAGTTACTGCTTTCTTCAAGTTACCTTTTCTTTGGTCATTGAACAAATGGCCATGTAGCATGGCAAACAGGGAAGCACTTGATGAGATCAATGGTGTCAGTCAACATGGAGCCAACATGGGGGTATCAAGACTGTCCTTAGGTTAAGCTGGCTTTCTCCTGTGTGTTCTCCATTTGAGTGTCTTGTGCTGCTAAAGTAGTTTGTTGTAGGATTGCATCATTGCACTTGTTAATCAGTTCCTTTCTTAACTTTTTACAGTTTTGTTGTAAAAAATTCTTCTCTTACTCATTTTAAAGTTATATTTAAAAGCATATGATGTGCCTGTACCACAGTGTGCCTCTGTTTGCCCTCCTCCAACACGGACAATGATAAACAAAATAGTTAAATGTGTGGTGATGAATGGTTGACAGAAAGATGAACATTATTGCATTACCCTTGCACTGGACATCTTTATGCAGTTAGTTCTTTATTTACTCTGAGAAAATACTTCACGCCTTGACTGTTTACACCTTTGACATTTTGGCTACTCTGTAAATGAATTGAAGATTGATTTCTTTTGAAATATGCTACATTTGGCCCCATTGGCTGCCTCAGACAAGCTTTAGTTTAAAAGTTAGGGGTTTTACAAATTTCAGCTGTTCAATGAATTATTTACAATAATAGTGATTCTGGTTATTTGGGTGCAAACTCTCAAGTTCTGTTGAAACTTCTTACGAGCACATGAATGCATCAGTCCGAAAGACCTTTTAAATAAATCCTTGCTTTCAGCTCTACTGTAAATGATGACATAACTGCTTTATTGTGATGGATTATCTATCTCAAGCAAGTTTCTGCTAGCAGGTTTTCATACTATACTGAGATGACCCTAACCAGTCATCTCAAAAAAAGTAAAAAATCTGAAAATCTCTGTGATATGCGCAAAAATGCATTCATATTAATGTAATTATAAAATGAAGGCAACACAGAGAAGCAATAAGGATGACAGACATACAGACTCCACAAAACTACCGCTCATAGTGATTTTCAATGTGGTGCAGGCGTAACTACCAGCTCCGTGTAGAAATTGGTAAGGGGAAAATATCTAGTAGTTGGTCCCACTGAAACAGTGCCCCAGGTTTTCCAGAGAGAGTATGATTTACAGACTATATGCTGGAAGAGTGGGTTTTGTTTAGGCTGTGTGTATGTTTAGCAGTTTTGTTTTTCTAATAATTGGAAATATTTGCAAGAAAGTGTTTGTTTGTTAAAGTGGCAATCTCGAAGATTTCAGTCCTGGTTGATTTGGCGACACCTGTAGTTACTGGTGGTAACAGCAACTGTGGTTTAATACTACAGGTTACAGAATTCTCGGGGCAGCAATGTTGATTTAAATAAGGAATTCAGGCAATAATTGGCTTTTTTCCATCATTCTGTGAGCAACTGAGATCTGATTTTATGCTGTACACGGGATGAGTCTGCGAACAGCAGTGCACAGTGAAAAGGAGTAGTTTTCCTCACTGAGAAGCTGGAGGTGTGCAGCCTGTCGCCTGCAGCTCTTCATCCAACAGCTCACTGTGGCTGCTCCTTCTTGTTCCATTATTCCCTGCAATATTCCAAACTGATCCGCTGAACAAAAATGCAGAAAATGACCTTTTTCTTGTTTTATAGGTGCATTTTTGAACGATAGTGGTAAGTGCTAAGCTCACTGACAAACTCATTACATTTCCTGTGACTACTTCATAATAAAAGTCAACTTGTGTTTTGCCAGTTAAATACTTTTAATGTGAAGCTGCAGCAGTAGGAAATGTTCCTTTTGCATTAACAGAAACTTAATACAGCATTTTTTCTGGGAATGTTGCCACAGACACCCAGGTCGTAATAGCGCAAATATACAAATATTGCAATACTTTCATCAGTGGGCCATAGGCTCAATCATCCTGTTACGTAATTAGGGGATAGTGACTTTATAGATACTTATTTAAATGAACATCTTTGAGATTGTCTCTTTAAATGCTAGTGCTTATTCTTTGTTGCAAAAACTTCATTCAAGTAAGATTTGAGGAGTTTTTGTTTTAAATTTTTTTACGCATGGACATGCTGCAGCCTTTGGTGCTTTAAGTGATTTGGCTATCTTTGAGAGTGTTGTTTCACTCTCTGGCTCTGAGAACATAATGACAGCTGCTGTCTCAGCTCCAAACCTCAGCAGGGGACAGGCAGCATCCCTCCCAAGCCAAAACTTACACTACAGGCTTGGGTCCAACTAAATAGCCTCCTTCCCTACCTCCCTTAACAACCATTCACTATGCGTAGCTTGACTTCCCTCCTTTTCGGTGGAACCGATGGAAATTGCTAGAACATATAGTTGTAAGGGTGAAGTAACAGCAGTTACTAACAGCAGTTATAAAGAGAGAGTGTCCCATCAGTCTTTATGTTTAGTGCTGTGACACCTTTTGGGATGTATGTTTTGAAGCGTCGCGTGAATTGTAACGCATGAACTGCAAATTGAATGTGAATGCTTGCACCACATTTTACCATATTTTTATTGATGCATATAGAATCTGGTCTCAGTGCTAAGGCACAATAGATATAATGTAACAAACAGCTACTGTATGTCTTCACCGAAGTATCCAGACTTTTTACTTTTGGTGGATTTTGCAGTATAATTTCAAAGATTTAACAAGAGTTTTGATTGTGAAAAATGACCCTCACTTTATTAAAGGAGAGCTATATATTATTGAGACGGTTAACTTTTGAAATGAAGTTTTTGAGCACACTAATATAAATAAATTCAAACAAATGTCCATCATGATTCTGTGCCACAATTAACATTATAGTTTTACAACAAAGTAAGATGTAAAATATTTATTATGTACAATAATATTTTTGTTTATGTATTACAGTTTCTGAATTACAATGCAAATGGGGAAAAAAAAACAACTTGACTAGCTGACTAATTTTTTGTTTCACCTGGTAAAATCATCCAGTTAGTCAGACAATATTGCAGAGCTTTTTTTTCTAAATTTGTTCCTTTGTTACTTGATCACCTAGTGGGATGATGAAATAGTGACATAGCATTTCTACTGAATTGTAGTTTGACAGTATTGTCAGTTTGCTTAAGATGCCTCAAGCTTTGTAATACACATAGGAGCCATGACACAAATTAATGTATCCCCTCTGTGAGCTAACACAATGCAGCTGATCTAAAGCAAATGCTTTTTCAGAATCATGGTACCTAGTTAGACAATGCAGTTAATTGTTTAAAATTGTAAGGATAATCTATTCTTCCACTAATAACTGACACATGATTGGAGCCACATTAATTCATTGTTGGCACCATCTTAAGATTCAAGTAGCAACACTGATACACTGTGAGAGGGAATAAAACCAAACAAAACCATAATCATATAGTCAGTGGATCACAGCTGTGACTTGATTTTATAAAAAAAAACAAAACAAAAAAAACCCTCCCACAACTATTAAGTAGGGGAAATTTTACGCTGTAAGAGCCGTGCACTTTGACATCACTGGTCATTTATCCTCAATGGATGTAAAACATTCAGTTAGTGATAGCATGAGTGTACACTACTCAGCAGGAAAATCATTTGTCATAAAATCATTTGTCTTCACCCATTTTCTGTTGATTATCTGGGTCCAGGTTGCAGTGACAGCAGGCTAGGCATAGTAGTCCATATGTCTTTTTCCTTAGCCACGTCCCCCCGCTGTGTGTTATGAGTGTACCAAGTGGACATGACGGGAACACCTCCAAAGGGAAGAGATGCAACTTAAAGGCATCTGAATCAGATGCCCGTACTACCCCAGCTTACTCCTTCAATGTGAAGGTGTGGAGGTTCTGCTCTGAGCTCATTTCGGCCACTTATATCCGCAATCTCCTTCTTTTCGGTCACTACCCAAAGCTTATGACCATAGCTGCAGGTTGGAACGTAGAGCAGTGGGGTAAATTGACAGCTTCACCTTCAGGCTCAGCTCCCTTTTCAGCCCAGCCCAGCGCAGCGTCTGCATTACTGCTGACACTACACCAGTCTGCTTGTCAATCTCATGTTCCATCCTACCCTTACTAAGTAAGCACTACTACCATCAGCACTTTAGTGTGTACATTATTATCCATTTTTTTGTGCTTTGTTTATTTCAGGATGTTTGCAGCACTTCTTTGAGATCTCTTCTAATTTCTGAGAGCAATGAGTACCATCTTTAGGCTATAGTTATCCAGGAAGTTGTCTTGGCTATTGCTTTTATGTCGATTACATTAAGAGCTATTCTCTCGAGCTGTGTTGTACTGCAGACTCATTTGCTACCTGCATTAGGGATTTTTTTCTTCAGAAAACTGAGACAGTGATGTAGTAACAGGAGAGTCATGTAGTCTGACAGGGATGTTTTTAGTTTGCTTTTAAGTCAATTTTAGTAGTTAAGAATCGACTATACTAGGAGGACAGGTTTTACAGTTGCTCTAGCCAACCAGACATCCACAATTTTTCTTTGTACATCCAGCTCTCTCACCCATACCCCACCCCTCTTTTAAGCCATTCATTTATCCACAAATCTGCTATCCCTCCCTGTGTCAACACCCCTGCAAGTTTTTGTCATGATGAAAAATACTGAGAATCATTACCTGCCTCCTGCTTTGACTGTCTCTGGCTCCTCTACTGTCTTCCTTGTTTTTTACTTCATTCCTCATTTTTTCCCCTCCTGTGAAGAGAGAGTGCAAAATCCAGAGAGGGAGGGTATGAAAGAGAACAGAAGGAGATGCAGACAGAAAGGGAGAACAAACTTGCCATGGGAGAGGGAGAGGATCGATGTGAAAGACAGATGGGGGAAGATATAAAGTGGAAAATAGGTGCTTAGTCAGCAACAGGGCTTCCTGTTGGGAGCAGCCTTGAGTTTCATCACAGAACTGAACTGGGATCTTTGAAGCCCCCTGTATCCCCAGTATAGATGCGCACCAGAAATTAAGGTAGCTAGAATATGGCTTATGTATATTTTTACTATTACTGTTCTTTCATTTATCAGATAATTATAAAGATAAAATAAAATGGTAACAATGGTTTGAAAAAAAAAAAACAAAAAAAACAAAAACAGAACAGACTACTCCTACCAGCTAGGTAGAAGTAAGTTTGTGTATGTCAGCTGAACTGTGGATAGTTTTGGTTAGCTGTGTGCACTGTACGTAGTCCTAGCAGTATGATACCGTTGCTGGATGAATCCCTTGCTTTCTCACCTGGTTGGAGACTTACGTTGTCCGTCCCAGTTATTGTTTTGCCCATTAAAAAGTGCTGGTAAATCCATGTAACTGTGAAAATTGTGAATTCACAATTTCTTATAATTGGGAAAGTAGGCCTGTTTTCAGTCTCGTGTTTCTAAACATTACTGAAGTGGAAAAACACTGGACAAATCTGGTGAGATTGTCGTTTACCGTAGCATAAATTGGGTAGTGGATTTGTCACAATCCCCATAACAAATATAGATTTATCAACAAATGATGTGATGTTGCAGCCCTTATTGCCATGGTTCATGATTAAAAACTCATACAGAAGACTAACTTAGATGTCCAAAGGATGAAGTCTTCTGTAATTATCATTTGTGATTCACTGCATTACACTATGCTATCATACATCTACAGGACCAACAGATTGGCAGAATGACTCACCAGCCATCTAATTCAGATTTTCTAAAGATGAGTGATCAAGTGTGATTTAGTTACTGGGATTATCAATTGTGGAGATTAAATCTAGCTCTTTCACTACTTGATAAGATGTATTGGACGTTACTTTTCCATTTATATATAGGTGTTGTTCTTTTGGCACCTATAAATTAATGGAAGTAAAATCTTCAATTTTATTGTGGGTGCATATGTATTTTTTCTACCTATATCCAGTATTGACTCTTCTATATACGAACTGAATATACTAAAGATTAAAACCTCTTACCTTTTGCACAGTCCATGCTTCAAATGTCTGAAAGATTAAAAATTCAGTCGTTTATGTCTGGGTGCACATCCTTAAAGTATTACATAGTATGTTTCTTTACAGCTAGAAGGTGATGCATCATTGTCCAGGTCTGAATGATTTGCACAGTTTGATCAGGTATCATCTGGACTAGAGCTGCAACAGTTAGTCGATTTAATGATTAGTTAAAAAATTAATTGACACTATTTTGATGATCGTTTAATTGTTCAAGCGAAAACTACCTAATATTGTATGATTTCAGCTTCTCCATGTGAAGAATTGCTACTTTTCTTGGTTTTTATATAATTATAAATTGAATATTTTTGTGTTTTTCCACTGTTGATCGGACAAAACTAGACTTTTGATGATATCAATCAATCAGTCTATTTATTGAAAAAATAAGAGGAATTAATCAACAATGGAAATAATTGTTCATTGCAGCGCTGATCTGGAATCTAATAAAAATGACAAGATCCATTTTCTTTTTACTACTGTTGTGAGTAATTTGGACATAAAAAATGTCATATGTTCACTAAATCCTTAACATCGAAGAAACATGCTTAGTTTCTGTTGTGCGCTGTACGCTGTGCGCTGGCTGATGAGAACAGGCACAGTAGCTATACTGCATGATCAAAAATTTAGTATTTATCATGGTGCTCATTTTCAGTATGTGAGAAACATGTGAAGTAATCCGTTCAATACAGTGGGTGTACAAAATGAAATGAAATTGGATTAAAATAATTATTCTCAAAGTTTGATTAACTTTAGAAAGAGGACAGAACCTGAGACATAAACCATAAAAAGTGCCCTGGCTTTTGTATTTATTGTTTTACACTTTAACATTCTATTTGATTACAAATGTGGTTTAAATTGTAAGGCTAAAAATATATGGGTATGGTTGTTTTATCAAATCCCTAATTGTTTTTAATACAGGTGAGAACTATATTCCAGAGGACCTATGGGGAGGTAGCAACGCTGTGCCCTCCAGGAGAAGAGGACAGGAGGAGCTTCTTCTCTGACCTGCTGCTGGTTCAAACGGCCAGGGCTCCACCACGCCTCAGGAATACAGGTACCAACTGTATTCACTTATACATCTCTGCTTTCAGTCCTAGAAGGCAGTGTTGTCTGCATGTACTTATTTTTCTTCCTAGCTCTGTTTTCCATCTTTCCCACAATCCTTTTTAGATCCAGTGAAAGATAGAGGAGCAGATGTTGTTAGATTGGTATGTTTGCAAAATCCTCCCGTTTGTGTACTTAAATCACATTCACACACTGGAGTTAAATGTTTGACAGATTCAGAATCGATTTAAGATCACTTCAGATTGAGAATAGACATGCAGTTGTAATATATTTAGGGTGGTGCAGATACAAGTGTAAGATTGTCCCAGTGTGAAGCCTGTACTTTTCTGGACATCTCCATCCCTCAACCACATCAAAATTAGACCCCACCACCCTCCAATCACATCCCCATCCACCCCTCGAACTACCCCATGTCATTACCTCCTTCCTCTGTGCTCTCCAGCCCTCCGTTCCAGTTCAATATAAGAGAAGTTTCCACCCGCGCTTTCAAATGGAAATGGTGCCTAGCATTCTTCCGCAGATTCCTCATTGATGCAAGGCAGGGATCCCCCAGTTTACTCGCCCAGTGCTCTTCAGGGGTTCCTGCCTGACTAACACAGCAGCATGGCTTCCAGCAGAGATGCCGACAGAAAAGCAGAGAGAGGAATTGAGAGGGCCTGGCTGCTATTAGCCTAAAATTAGAACCAGGGTTTGGTTTGCTACTAGTGAAATGGCCTTAGGGGCTGTGGAGCCTTCATAACAATGTCTGTGGATACCATGGGGTAGGACTGCTGCCTTGGGAGAGGAGAAGATATCTGCTTGGTTCGCTTCATCATTTTGTCTTTGGAATTTCTATTCCTTAGTGTATTTCAACGTCTGTCTTTGGTAAGGAACGTAGCTGTATTATTTTCTTTAGCTGCAAGATTCTTAAAATGTTTATTTTTTCCTGGAGCAAGTATTTTTTTTATTGTGTCTGCAATGGTGTTAAAAAGGAAATGGTCAAAGATCAGGTTTGAGATGGGACTGTCTGGTTGTTAGCTTCCAACCAATGGGCTAGCTGTGCGTATATATTTTTTTTCCTAGTTGGTTGTAGTGACTTAGCCCGTAGCTGAGGTCTTTGTGTTTTGTTGTTCAGCTATGGTCAAAGACACAACAATTCTTCGCTTTTTCTCTGAAACTCTGTGGGTGTTAGATTTTTAGGTCTTGCCGATAGATGGAAGCTGTATGAAAACTTCATTTATTTTCGGTAGTCCTCTTATTTTTGCTTCTCCCTTTTTTTTTCTTTTTCTTTTTGCTTCTCTCCCAACAGAGAGGTTTGAAGAGGTACTTCCAGTGGCAGAGGCTCCAGGCCCCAGAGTCCTGTCAGTAGAGGAACAGCGCCGCCTGGCTGAACAGGAGGAGAACACATTACGGGAGCTCAGGCTCTTTCTCAGGGATGTGACCAAGCGCCTGGCCACTGACAAACGTTTTAACATCTTCAGCAAGCCAGTTGACATTGAGGAGGTAGGGAGGAATGGAATCATAGATGGGACCCACACTCTAGTATCTCATAGTTTGACAAAGGCGGTTTTATGCCTTTATTAAAATGAAATGTGTGTTTGTGTGCCAGGTGTCAGACTACCTTGAAGTGATTCGGCAGCCCATGGACCTGTCAACTGTCATGACCAAGATTGACACCCACAAGTACCTGACAGTGAAAGACTTCCTGGTGGATATTGACCTCATCTGCAGTAATGCTTTAGAATACAATCCTGACAAGGACCCTGGAGGTGAGGAGGAAAATGATATGGACATGCTCATGAATACACACTGGCACATACATAAGATACTTCTACATAAATGCACATGCAATACAGACATGAAATACATAAAAATGCATGTGTGCATAATTCACATGATTGCTGTCCAACAGACAGTGCCTCCATGCACACAATAATGCCACCAATCTGCCACAGGTAAAATAACAGTTTAAAAATCTAGCCTTTTTGTGCTAACTTAAGTAAACTACAGCACAGCGCTATCTCTTTATTAACCCACAGATCTTTTATTGAATGAGCTTCCCATACAGCCCTGGGTAGGAAGACAAATTAGTAAAATTTCCCAAAGGTTGTGGAAGTTTTTTTTTTTTTTTTTTTTTTTCCCCCTAATCCCAAACTCTCCTATATCTATAAATATCTAAAGACAATGCCCATGAAACTTTTTTTTCCTGTGGCATATGACATTCCCTTGATAATGAATCAGCATTGGACTTTCCAAATAAGTATGACCATGTGTTTCTGTAGTTAGTGTTGTGTTCCATTAGACTGTGATTGTGTGAGTAAAAAGTAATTAGAGCTATCACTTAATGACTAATGAAGAGGGCTTCCAGGCAGCGAAATTGCAGAACCTCAAGATAGTTTTCTTCAACTTGGAAATTCAAATGAAGTAAAATGCATACAGTTCCCACTGAAAACAGCATTTCCACAGTTTATTCATGCTTTATGGCTGAAGAAGGCTGCATATGCATGAACATATAATAGGGTCTCTTTTCTTGCAATTTGAACCAACTTTTACCTCATCTTCCTTCCCATCTCTGAACCTTTTCCTAAGCCGAATATGGGCTTCATAATGAGTGCTGGAACACTCATGTACACACAAACAAACAAACAGAGAGGACTCTTATTTGCAGTGACTTACAAATGGATTGGATTTGGATTTATATTAATTGTTTAAATGGGGTACTTGCTTGCATGAAAGGGAAAAGCCTGTGTGAAAAGAGATACATGTTTGTATATACACAAAATATAACATGGAAAAATTAGAAAAGTTACGAACATCTCATTGCAAAAAAGAAAAAAGTACTTCTACTAGAATCAAATCCTCAGTATCAATACCAATAATTTTAATTACCTCCGCCAAGGAGGTGATTAAAATGTTTTCATGTTTTTGTCTGTTTGGGTGTTGTTTGTTTGTTTTTCAGCAGGATTATGCAAAAAATACTGAACCGATTTGAACCAAACTTGAGGGACGTGGCATGGGCCAGGGAAGAACCCATTAAATTTTGGTTCAGACTTTCCCTAACATTGTGAGATGGGGCATTTTTCGCCTTGGCAGAGGTATGCACTGTTTTGAGTGCCAATCTACTTGAAAGCTGAATTCAGTAGGTTTGCTTCAGACCATTCAATTGGTGTGGCAATCTTAATTCTTGCCTTGTGTGTTCAGCTTCTTTGGTTCCCTCGCAAGTATATAGCTGCCTGATACTAATGGGAAGCAATTCTCTGCCAGCCCAAATGAATAAATCATATCTCTGTCTTTGCAGGCGAGGGCCTGGGTCATTTGTTGGCATGCAGGGTCTACAAATGATACACTAAAGGGGAAAAATGCAATTAGGCAGTTTAATAAAAGAAGACTAACGAAGCTTCCTGCCTGCTCACCCAATGCTTGGCCCAGGGAATATAGCCCAGACATTGCACAATTATGCTGCTGGGGAAGTTCTACACCAGCTCACAAAGTGCTGGGAAAAACCTCATTATCCCTCTGTGTGGTCTGGTTCTCCTTGTCCTTCACACTGTCTTTATCATACTGCCCTCCATGTACAATCAGGTTAGCTTCCTTGTCTTTTAGCTCCCCACCTTACTAAATCAAGAAGGGCAATATCTCTGTGCTCCACAATGTGACTCAGTGTCACAAATACTTCTATGTTGCTTTAGGGAAATGGCGATAACAACCCTTTGACAACCCTGCAACCCCCTATGAAGGAACACGTAAGCAACAGTATCGTAAATCAGTGCGACCTTTTTTGTTCTAGATGGGGAGGTTAGGCAGGGCCAATAAAGATGCTGACGAGTTGTTGGCATTCCACCTGGCCTTTGAAACCTCTTCCACTGGACAGGCATTTTTACCCTTATAAAGGACTTGCATGTACACACACTCAAACATACTCTGTCAAATGAAAAGGCACACACACATGCACCAATACACAGAAATTGCCTCCATCACAATTAGGCAGCCATCTTCCAATTAGATAAAGGAAGCTGGCATATTGTGACCCCTCTGCCACTCTCTGCCTGAACTGTTCTACCTCTGCCTGCCATAATGAGAGATGGCACCCACCTTTTTCCTAAATGGATGATATCAAGACTTTCTTGCATATCTTGAGTTCTGCCCGTTAAGATTTCTCACCAAAGCCAGCTCTATCCTTTATTCAAACTGTGAGAAAATTCTACAATCCTCTTTCCCACAGATACACTGGAATGGGGTGGGCTTGCTATCGACTCTTTGCCTTACATATATGATAGGGCGTGGAGAACATGCAACATCAAACTACAAACTACAGTCCTGCACAAGCCTTGATGGTGGGTGAAAAGAAACTGATATCCAAGGGGGAAAAAAAATTATAATGCCATGGCAGAGATACTGGTTGATATCCTGTGTTACCAAGGACATGCCTGTGCACACACATGTCCGAACAGAAAACCGTAGTTTTACATCTTGTGACTCTAGTGTTATGTTTCACTGTCTTCCCCCTTTCTTAGACAAGGTGATCAGGCACCGAGCCTGCAGTTTAAAGGACACAGCCCATGCTATATTTGCTGCTGAGCTAGACCCTGAGTTCGACCGCATGTGTGAAGAGATCAAGGAGGCGCGCAGGAAAAGAGGTAAGAAAATCTTTTCAACAAAGAGAAGTAGAAAGCACTTTTTTTTCAGTTACTGAGATATGACACACTAGCTATTGTACCTAAAAGTAAACTCCTGTCTCTACACACATATCCTTAATTACCACTTAGCATACTTATGAAAAGTATGCTTTTGCAACTATTAAAAATTTTTTTTATTTAATTTATTTTTCAGGGACAATGTACAAATAACACATTATTCTCATAAAAAGAGATAAGATGTATTGTACCAGATTTAGATACCAGCTAATTTCCATCTAATATCTATAACTCCAGTTACTTGATAAGTATCCATTATTCTGTCTGAACTTCCCTCTTTATCTAGGGTTGGTTGTTTTCATTATATTACTGGTGGAGCAGACTAAGGCAGCACACTAGTAACACTGAACTTAAAAGCATCATTTGTTTATTTATATAAACAAAACTTTGGGAGAATGCTCATTCACTTAAATAATGAGCCCTAGCCAGTCCATGTTAGCTGTGCAGTTCATTGCAGGCCGTCTCTCCCCCTCTTTTTTTGTAGAAAGTAAAAAATCTGTATGGTAGCCCATTAGTACTTGATGGAAGAGTCAGTTTTTAGTGCAGAGTATGTGGCTCAGAGAGGAGTGATGCCCGAGGCTCCAGTGTTCCAGACAGTACCTTCTGCGCTAGCTGTCTGCTTGGCACTCTGCATCTGTACACTCACCAAACAGCCCCAAGCAGTGGACTGAGGGTAAATCTGAATTAGGCTAATGCACATGGTAACACACATATACGATATAGTTAAATAATATGCATACGCTTTTAAGTATTGGGTTTTATGTAAGTTTTCAAATATTTGAGGACCAAGGCATGTAATCATATGCAAATATTTCTGTTGCTATACTTGCCAACACTTGCTAATTAACACTTCTGTATTGAACACTGTGCCCATGTAACAGTACTCTCCCTTACCCATGTAAAAGTTTTTAAATATACCACTCACTAAATGAAAACATGTAATTTATGTGTCTTTTCATGACTGAGCTCAGTCCAGCTGTGCATTTGCCAAGACCTAACATGTCTGTGTATATGCATGTGCAAGCACACCTGCACATGTTATGCACAAAATCTTACACTCATCTGCCTTACAGATGGATCTAGAAGGAAGACAAGACTGCATAGTGTCACTTTTTGTCCCTGCACCCACAGTACCAGAGTACATTGAAGAAATTACAATCACAGTGAATTATACCAAATATATTTAATATTTAGCCAAGACTACAGAATCCGACTACATCTAACCTAGATTTAGTGACTAGTACTTTCCCCATGAAATATGCCTCATCTTACCATTCAGAGAGATGACACTGAGTCATTCAAGTTGCCCTTTTCTGGTCTGATCTGTTCTGACTGGTTTTTCGGTTACATTTTTGTAAAAATATTAAAGGTCACAATTGTACTGAGAGAAATGGAAAAGAAGACTTAATTTCTCTGTTAGAATATCACCTACAGTAAGCAGAGGAATACTACCGTCCTGGGGGCCTATTGACTTCTGACTTAAACCGCAGTGGCCTGACTCTTCCATGTCAAGCTGGAAACTTATTAAAGAGGAGGCAATTTTCATAAGTCACTCTGTTGCTTTTGATATCCTCCTTTAGCAACTAAAAGCACGAGATGCTAACTGAATATTGCAAGAGCAGAAGTCAACTGCCAGAGAGGAGGAATACAGCAGTGTAAATATTTCATCTTGCAGTCAAGGTCCTGCTATAAAGCCATCAATTAGCCCAGCACTGCATGATGTCCAGTTGCAGCAGTGTTCAAAACTCAGTCCATCTGGGGGGGATTTTCTCCCCTGTGATTATGAGCTGTAATGATTTCGGCCAAAAACTCAAAAGTTGAAATGTCTCATTTTCAGGGGTTTGCATGCTCAACTTATGTTATTCAATCTTGTCACACTCAAGCTGTCGGAGTGAAACATATAGCCACTGCAAATAACATCTTTGTAGTTTTTGTATAAATATTTGTGCTGAATGACATGTGGTTGTACTGCTTTCACCATATCAAACTCTCTTGTCATTTTTGTTTATCAGATCACATTTTTATCATTGTCTGTCAAAGTACCTTCTTAGTCCTTTGGTGTTTACACACAAATACACACACACACACACACTCCTGCCAGCAGTGTATTTCAGAAGTGTTTTCCCCTTTACACAGACACACACTTGCACATGCACACACAAAGAGTTATGTCTGTTTTCGGTAACTGATTTTCTGTGGGCACTGCAGACCTCCAGATACCAGCTCAACTGATGGCAGCTCCGAGCATTGTGGCAACCAGAAAACACCACACTACAGGAGAGGAGCAGGCCAGGAGCAGTACTCAGGGCGAGGCCAGTGACAAAAATTGCACCACTAGTGAGTATTTTGTCTTTCACACCACACACGTTTATAATTGCTACACAACCTGAACGGGGTGATTGATGAGAACTACAGAATGATCATGCATATGTGTGACCCTCTATACACCACACACCCAGCTTTATATGACAAGTTAAATGACAGTAGTGCTGAATCCACTGCCAGGGCAGGGATGCACACCATCACCATGCCACAAACAATTAGTTTTGGTAAATACATTATCTAGCCCACTTGCCGGTGAAATGGTAAAAATGACTAGCAAATTGTCATTTAACATACATAACTTCACTTATAAAATACATGTACAATAGCTTCTGTGCACGTGCACATACTGTACTGAATGTGTCTGCATATATTTGAGAAAGCAATACATCCCTAGCTCAAACAAATACAGGAATAAATTAGAATCTCTCCAAGTACACTATTACCCTGCTGTTTGAATCACACACACTCAAACAGACTCTCTCTTTCTCACCTTGTGTTTCTTCTGTCTCTGGTGGAGCAGCAAGCAGCTGTGTTGTATTACAACAGTATACCAGATGTATGTGATACCATACATCTGCCTGCTCTCTCTCTCTGTCACTCACACACTCACACACACACACACACACACACACACACACACACTTCTCAACAGTGGAGAAGCAACACAGTGAGTAGTCTCATTAGCAAGACTGCTCTCTCTCCTAACCAGTCAGAACATGACCACGCAACAGAGCAATTACATGTCCACCTGTGGCAAACGGCAGGTACCTTAAGGTGAAGGGAGGGCCGGACATTAGCAGGGAGCAGACTAATGTGGCTGTTACCTGAACGAATCAGAGGTAAGCAGGTTTTACAAGTAGTCCGAAAAATGCCCTCTAGCTTCCACCTAGACAAAATATGGAGAATGAGAGGACTAACAGAGGTGCCCTCAAAGGTCATAATGAGATGCAAAGAATCGACATAAATTGGTAAATGGACTGCACTTATATAGCGCTTTTCTAGTCTTATCGACCACTCAAAGCGCTTTACTCTACTGCCACATTCACACACATTCATACGGAGCTGGGGATTGAACCACTGAGCTTCCGGTTAGTGGACAACCGGCTCTACCTCCTGAGCCACAATGCACACACATTCATACAAGACATTCAAGAATGTGGATGTAGGGTATGTGGTATGTCTAGTGACATACAGTATGCTCTGACTGAGAGCAAAATGATGATGATAAAAATGGTCTGTTTGGTGATGCTTAAGTTCAGATTGATTTTTGTGTCTGTGTAGTTCAGCTGTCCGACACAAGGTGGTGCTTGTCACTCATGAGAGCATTGCTAATAGAACCCCTGCTGTGTGGGTAAACCGTTGCTTCTCCCACAGAGATGGTCCCCTCTTGAGAGATGAGGGCCTCTGTTGGCTACCATAACTACTGTAAGACTGTGGGCATGTCTAAGTCTCAAGCTCACTGCTATTTATCTTGTCCTGCTAGGCCAGAAAACACAGCTATATAGTAAGGATGGAATAATTAGACTTCATTTTATAATTTTACCCCAGAAAAATCAGTCCAACGTAAACTAATGGAGCCTCAATGGAAAACTAACACCAGGCTCGATTCAGTAGTTTTTCGAAGATTTATTGTTTTGTTTAGGGGGTGGAGATGCAGAAAATATTATACACATTTCTATCTAGTGCAATGCAGTACATTACAGTCACTAACTACAGCCTACATTGCCATATGGCTCATTCAGCATTTATTTACAGCCTTCATATTTTATTGTATCACATGATATTGTATAAGTGTAGCTAATAAACGTACTTATCGGTGTATGTTATCAGTGCATATGACTTAGGCCTACAACTAACAGTTATTTAAAGTATTGATTCATTTATTTCTCATCAAACATATAAAATGGCAAAATAAACTTGCATATTTGTAGCAAGGTGAAAAAAATAAAAGCAAAGTAAGAGAGGGGTATTGTTTGATTTTGTAATCTGGACAGACCTGTTGTCTTCTGTTTCTAAGGGTGACAGCCAATAGTAGGCCTGCGTATGCTACTTTTAGCTGCGGTCTTTATCTACAAAGCTAAATGTCTCAGATGCGGACCACCAATTTAGAAGCTCTTGGCAGAGTTGTTATCAGCCCCCATCAGAGGCTTAATTAATTAGCCTAACTCTGGTCATTAATTTGTGACATTGGCAGTCAGTTCTCACCTGGAGCACCTCAGCAAGGCAGCTATTAGGCTAATTGATCATAGTCAGTTATGTCTTGAGATTGACACAACCCCATAATGAAAGCAGTGCATTTGCTGCAGGAAAAGCATACTGCACCTAGGTCATCCTAGCTGCAGCAGGTTGTTGGCTTTCCCTTCCTCTTCTGTGGAAGGTCAGGACACTTGGAAAGTTCAAGATATCTTAGGCTTCACCCTGTAGGTAATGATCTATCTAGAGCTGTTTTGGTATCTGCAGTTCTATAGGACTTTTATCTGGGCCACCTCTCCTTCTCTCTCCTCCCATCCCTCTTCCATTTGCCTAAAGCTGAGAATTAACTGTGACATTAAAATATAACGGAGAGTGGTGGCAGGGATGAAATGCACTATTGGGAACCATGGAGAAACTTATGCAAAAGGCTTTTTGAAGGCTAAGGATATTTCTGAATCAGGTGTTAAAAGCACTGGCCGTGGATAAGCCCAGTTGTTGAGATGTAGATAGCTGGGGCATCTCCTGCTGATGTTAGGCAATTCAGGGGTAAGAAGATGAGAGACCTTGGTGTTGTTATTGCATGAGGAAACTGGGAGAAGGATGTGGTTTCCATTAGCCCCCCCCCCCACAGCTCTTCTCTCCACCCCCCCATCTCTCTCCTGTCACTCCATCCCAGGAGGAGCTGAAACCCCAAGGCCCCATTACCTGGGCTAATGCCCTGGGTTCATTTGTAGTGCATCACCACAAGAATCAGGTTCATATGGAGTGCTTTCCTTTCATTCATAATTAAGTACTCTCAATTTTTCTCATTCACTCGTGTGGGTTTCACAAGCTAAGTCAGCTGCGTTTTTTCTGTGACAGTCAGAAGGCATATGCTATTCATTGCTTAACTAAAAAAAATCAATGCCTGATCGTTCTCTTGTTTTCCCTAATTTGTCATACTTAGAGTTAAGTAGTATGCCGCTTTTCCAGTTTTGCAAAAACCTTTCTCAGTCTGTTTTATTGGCATGGTTCACCAGTGTTTTTCCTCTGCCAGTTGACAAGATTGTCCTTATTCAACTGTTGAACTGTTTGCAGAAGAAAAGAATAATGATGCAGGCGCTGCATAATGTGTCCTCCGCGTTGCTTAATAGCAAGCCCAAGGCAACAGCCACCAGGCTGCATTCATGTAGATGGAACACTGCTGCATCTTGCCTCTCCCCTGTCTTGTATCTCACATCGCAGTAAACAGACAGCTCCTCTCCCCATTGCCAATTTCTATCCATCACAAGACCTTGATAGTCAAAATAAACACTCCCACTTCCTTTTACCTCAGGCTGAAGTAGTTACTGCATAAAAGGATGGCTTGGATTTTTTCTCAGGACAAAAGGCCAACAGGCACACAGCCTGTAACATGCTGAGATTGTCACATTGCACAAGGAAATAGGTTAATAAGATGGCAATTTTTCATTTAAGACACAACACACTGTTGAAGACAGTTTTGTTTTCCTGATTTTCTAATCAAAGCCTTTTCTATTAACAAGGCCGTAGGATATGTCCAGTTGTTGCCATTGTCGCTTTCGTAAAGCTCTACTCAATGAGTGCTGCATTTGACACAACATTTCAGTCAATTGAGACTTAAATGACATGTGGACGCACTGTTGGCCAATTTATATCACTGTACAAGTTGCTCTTTCAGTATACCTAGAAAAAACCTCAAACTCCAGAAGGGTTAAATAAAGACTTTTTCTTCCTTCCTTTTTTCCCCCCTTTGCTAGCCTTCTTGCATGTAGTCTCGTCACATTTTTCTTTTCCATGTCACCCAATCACTCGGTCAGAAAATATTTCCCTTGTTTTCCTCCTTCATGTAATTTTTTGTTCTAAATTTGAAAATTGGAAAAGAAAATGTGATAATCAAATTTTGTCCCGCAGTTGTGTCTTTTTTGGCAAATTAATTTAGACAAAAACAGGGTTTTTGTCAAACCAAAATTTAAAGCACCAGCATAGAGTTTTGCACTAATTCATTCCTATATTCAAATTAGTTCATTTATTTATATTATATCAGACATCATACCTACCACATCTACCACAAACCCATCTGAATGGCATTTGGTACAGATTACAGGTAATAAATGGAATTCTGTTCCATGGATGTAGTATTTCCACAGCTTCCTGAGGGCTAAAATTAGAACGTACTACTTAGCAGAAGGATAAAACAAAGCAAAACTGAGGCGGCGATGTTTTTAGTTATTAGAAATGGACACTGAATATCTTCAAGCCACTTCTTGGCTACCAGGCGAAAACAATCTTGAGTTGCACACTCTGACACCCTGTGGCGCTCACTAATAATAACCATGGAAAGCATGCAAAGCACTAAGCGTAAGCTGCCATTTTGTGGGCACAGATGCCTCATGGATTCCGCATCAAGCGTGAAATGACTGTAAAGTCATCCATGATGCCTCTGGCTTCCATTTATTGTTTTAATTTGCAGATGAGGTGACATCAGTGTTAGTGTTTCCGAAGATTCATTCTGTGTCTGTGGGTCTTTTCCATCCCAGCATATCACAATGCTTAGTTGATGCTGCGTGCTAAGTGTACACAGTTGACAACGTTGATTGGTGATCCTCTGCACAGGATTTGAATGCCTTGATTCATCACTGTGTAATGCAGATACTGTATATACATATTATTGTAAACAACTTACATTTCTGTCTGAAAGGAATGAGCCCAAAGAGTTGAAATTAATAAGCGTTGCTGCTCATTGCCTCTGTGCATGCCTAATGACTACAAGCTGCGCTTCCCAAGGATGTTAGAAAGGTGGTGGGAAGGGAGAAGAGGGAGAGTGTGTGGCTCTGGATGCTAGACGAAAGAGTTGTAATCCTGACAATCCCCGATTAGGATATATGGTTATTGCCTTTTCAGAAGCTAGGCTTAGTGTTATACAGATGATGCCACGATTAGGGTAGGAGTCAGCATAGAAAATACTGCCGATACAGAGGTGTCCATATTGAACAGTGTTCCTTTGTAAATTTATCATTTCAATGCTGTTTTTCTTCACCTGATGTCAAAACTTTGTAAAGCTTAACAGCTTTCATACAATGTCCAAATGGCAAAATTACTGCTGATTGACTGGTTAATCAGATAACTGGACCTTGAATGACATTAATTTTGTATCCACAACAAATCAAATACAGATGCTTCCATGGTTGGTAGACAGGTTTTTTATATTTTCACAAAGGAATGGCTGGCCTGTCATTCCAATGAAAGTGGATTTGGTGCTGTGCTTTCCATGATGAAGGGCCTCTCTTTTTTTCTTTGTCTCTCCAACACTAGAGAATAGCCCAGCATCTCAGCGTTTAAGCTGTACTACAAACAGAAAAGTATAAAAGGCCTCCTGGGCTTTACTCTTTGTTTTTACCATAGTTCAGTTGATTAGTCAATTTCAGTAAACATCAGAAGCTAGTAAACGCCAGATAGCCTAATGGGGTGTATTCCCTCTCTCTGCCTGGTTCTGATAAGTTGTAATTGACTGGAACAATTGCACAAACCATAATGCATTAGTGCTTGATTAGTTGGAATGACATATGGATTTGTTGGTGAGATCCAAATTATTTTTTGGACTTTATGCACTACTTGAATCCTGCTTGATGGAAAGTGAATCGGTATCTGTTCCCCATTAAGGTCCACCTTTTTGGCTGGACTGTGAAAGCAAGGCCAACCTTACAAATTTGAATATCCTTGACTGACTGACTGACTGAAGGTACACCGTTGGTCAGCCAAATGCCTCCCGACCGAGTGTTGAAGTTACACGATTGGTCGGCTGGCTGATTGTTGGAGTTTCCCCATTAGCCGTTGCTCAAAATGAATTGCCGTGAACAGTTTCTATTATGTCATGATGGGATCACTGTTGCCAACTTAGCAACTTTGTCACTAGATTTACAGTTTTTTCAGACCGATTTAGTAATTTGTTTTCAAATAGCACCTAGGCAACAGATCTAGCAACTTTTTGGACAAACTTTAGCTACTTTGCGCAGAAGAGAGTTGCCAGTATTGCCCTGCGACGTCGAGTTCGGGCTTTTCCCTCCCATGCCTCTCTATGCGTCTCTTTCAGTTGACCGCACAGCATCTGATATAGACATGAATGGTCTTCTGACTTTCACTCTGTGTGATCATTTTACAGGTAAATATATCCGAAATGAAAGCAGAGCTGTTGACTTTAACTTGTGTGTGGAAAGAAGCAAAAAGATAAGGACTGAAAGCTAATTATTGCAATACGTCATTTAGTGACAGCGTCTTTTCAAGCAGGCTTTAGCTACCTTCAAGTTAAAGTAGTTGTTTACAGGGGATCCACAACAGTTTTCAACTACGTCGTCAGTTTCATGTATTGACCATACGTGGTCCAGCCATATACTAGGTTTTCACTGAGTCTTGTTATAATGTGGCTAACAAGGAAGCCACATTATAACAAGACTCAGTCATTAGGTTTTGCATTTGAATGCAGCTATGTTTTAAAGATTCTACTGGTTGTCTAATTAAAACATTTTACCCACTATACTCTGATAGAGCCATCACACTAACCACTATTCTCTGAGGTTTTTGACATTTTTAAGTTTTTGTGTGTGTGTATTTTGTATACATACACTGTAGAAATCCTCACCTGAGTAGTTTTCGTGTTAGTCCCTCAGTTTTGGTGTTTACTGGTACTGATACTGCTACATCTTCTTTCCCAGAATAATAGATAATGTCTGCATGCTCTGTGTTGGAGATTAACTTTCCTAAACACAAACTCAACTATTCATGCTCAAATCTCTGGGACCTCTGTAAGAGGTGGCCACACTAAATGACACGAGTCACATTAGACCGCCGTAAGAGTAGGAATACGTGCTTACTGGGTTTTTAATTATATCAGATTACTCCTAGATTCGCACTTATCCAGGCTAATTGCCACATCTCCATTAAACCCAGAGATGAGATGCATTTTCTCTCTCAGTATTGCTGCCCTTTTCCAGCTAACCACTTATTAAGACAGGTCATAAGAGTCAAGGACAGTTACGTAATTCATCAGCTCCCCAGAGTCTAAGTTAGGCCTATAAATAGTTTGTTATTTATCAAGACATCTTATCTGTAACATGTCAGTGACTAATGGTCCCATATTAATACAGCGTTAATGTAACAAGTTAGAGATTTTAATTGTTTTATGAACCAGGCCTCCTCTTTGTTGTTGTGACACCATCATGCTAACTCTGAGGTCTGAGAGTTGTTAACTGCATTATATTTACCTCTGCAAAGGAAGTTATGTTTTCACCTGTATCTGTTTTTCGGTTTGTTTATTTTTTTCAGCAGGATTACACCAAAAAGTACTCAACTGATTTGGACCGCACTTGGTGGAGGGAAGGGGTATGGGCCATGGGCCATGGAAGAACCCATTATATTTGGGTTCAGATGTAGTTAAAGGGGCGGGTTCTAAAATTTTTTATCACTTTCCTTAACATTGCGAGAGAGGGCATTTTTCGCCTTGAATCAGAATAACTTTTGTATATACTGTGTCTTTCATATTTCAAATTTTAACAGTGACATTACAAATGAAGGAGAATGTTTTATGAATTGTTTTAAAATTGAGAATAAATTTGAATTTTGTAAATGTAAAGATATAATTTAGCTGCAGTCAAACATTATCAGCTACACTAAGGTAGGTTTTATTGCAGAACAGTGCCACAGCAGGAGGTTCCCATGTGGATACAGGGGTATGGGTGGTGGCATAGGAAACAGCAGCAGCACAAATGGCAGTTATGAATGAGCAAATCAGTTTGACACCTCAAATAAGAAGAAACTTATTTTAGAACTAAGAACTGAGCTGACTGATTAGCAGATCTAGAGCCAGAGTACCACTTGAATTGCCTGCCTGAACTAGCAGACTTGCTTTATATTAGCTGACCAACTTACAAGCTCAGTAAGAAAATTTTTATTGAGAATATATGTTAATACAGTTTTTTGTTTTGGTGTCAGGCTCTGTCTACAGGCAGAATTGTTGAATCAGCCAAAGAAAGAGCTGGGAGTGATGAATACGAACTCTCTAACACCAACTACACCATAGGGCATTTTGAGTTAAGATTAGCTTTAGTCTAGACACTGTCTGGGAAAACTGCCATTAGTTATTGGAGACTCTACCATATAACCAAACCCATATCCCATTTTTCTCTAAAGGAGATGCAAAACAATAAAACTGTTGCATTTTTCATTTTCACCAGATAGCAAAGGATATGTGATGTACTGAAGCAAAACTGTTATAGGACGAACTTTATTTCTGCAGAAACTCTAACACTGTTAAGGTGGCAGTATACTCGTCATAAATGTTTATCAGAAGGCCAAATAACTTCGGAAACCTTGTCCCCATGCACCCTTCTGATGTCATATTTAAGGATGCTCTGTCCATGATTGATCAGCTGTGCAGAGGTGAGAAAGTAAGCTGGATTTGAACATCTCTCTCAAGCTCTCTTTTTTCACTTGTTACACAACGACTTGTGGCACTTGCTGTGTGCATGAAAGAGTGAAACACCATCAAATGCCTTCCAGGAGGGAATGCCTGAAAATGTGTGCTATTATACCCATATTTAAACTAAATCACATCTGCCCCTTCTCTATGGCAGCTGGCTTTTCACTCTACCTCTACACTCTTGTGTGGCTGTTACGACTTGCTATAAATACGTTTGAATTCCGATGTAGATGGACAGTATGTTGTATGAGTAGCTAAATTTGAGACTGGTTGACAATCCAAGATGGGCATTCCTATTCAGTTCTTATTTGTGTAAACGCTGCTCGTAAGCGGCAGTGATCGGCAATCATTACATAGCATTATCCCTTGATGCTGTTCATAATAGCAGGATACCATTGTCTCAACTCTTTAATGTGACTTTGGTTAACTTGGTTAACAAATTCAGTAGTCCTGAAGCTAAATTGTTAGTTTGAGCAAATAATTACTCACTGTTCTTATTAGTAATTTGGGTTGCCATTATGACATCATGCATGTGACTGAAAGAGACCTAATTTTTAATTTAATTTGACAGAATTTAATAAGTCAATAAATCTCAAAAGGAAAACCCGACTCAGAAAGGTGACCAGAGCGAAGAATAACTGTGTAAACAGTGTTTGATTTAATATCCCTTTTTGCTGAATCATATTATTATACTGCTGTGACGACCTGAATCCCTTAACAGACTGACAGGGTATCTAATTGGTATCTAATCTAATCAATTTATCAAGTGTATGACTTCCGACAAAGTACAATGGCTGTCCTTCACAGTGAATGAGATACACCTCCAGATTGTGGCTTTTGTGAGCCGGTCAGCAGAGTGTAAGCAAGCATAGCAGTAACACTATATACAGGAGTAATCCAACTAATAATATCTGATATGGGGCCTTTATTTTTTTCTATTGGTAATAAATTGGAAATAAGCCTGTAATTTCAAACATGTGACTAATGTAGCACCTTTTACCATACCATTCTTATCATATGGAAACAAAAATGGAGCTGTTCCTGCCTTACAGGTTCTACTTCTGGTTGCTCGTTGAAGCTGACAACACATGTATCCCAGTGAAATACAAATTCTGTCCAAAAGGAGGAAGGAGAGAGGATACAGTATGGTTTTGGTGAAGATAGATATATTTATCCACCTTGAGCATTAACACTGATCTCAGGATCCAATAGTGAAATCCCTATTTGTTCACAATATTGAACACCACTGTTTAATTGTACAGATAACAGTAGCTAGTTGTTGGACATTGTCATTCTCCACAAGCTGTGTCATATCTTGCATATTAGTCAAAATGAGTAAAACAGTGCACAACTCTCTACCTGCCTTGCAACTTGTCTTTATGCATGTTTTTGCCTTTGGGGCGACAGACCTTTTTCCCCAGAAGGCTTTCATACCCTGTTTTGTATGTAGATATTTGCCTAGGCTGACATCTTCAGTAGTACTTGGAGCTGTTGGTGCATTAGGGCATATCTGTCTTCTGAGAAGAGGGCACCACAGGTACCATCATCCCACTGGCAATTTACTGAGCAGCAGAGAGTAGAAGGACCGAGAGAGATGCTCTGACTGAATTCAGTTCCTCCACCTTGTGACTATTTCCTCTTTGTAGTAGTATTGATATGCAGTCAGTACATAGTCAATCTATCAACACCTTGTAACAAGGTTTGACAACACAGATTGCCTAATGGCCTGCTGTCCATTCTTTTGCGATTCTTCTAAACCAATGACATTGATTGCCAACTCGGAGTTGTCTGGTAGCTCTGTGAAATGGCTGTAGTGACATATATTCCGAATTCTAATTCAATAAGAAAAACAATTTTCTATTATTTTTGATGTGATAAGTTAATAGTTGAAAAAAGATAAACGTGTAACCTTTTAATGGATGAATGAACCCAGCATGATCTGCTACGTTGCTTTGTAAAATTAAGTTAGATGTCGTTTGCCACTGGCAGACGGGTGTGACCAAACAAATATCATTTGTTGTTGCATCTCCGACCCAGAAAATGCACCATTTTTCTTTTTCAGCACACCACACCATATATACTGATATAATAAGGATGTGTAAATTCAAATCTTACGTATTCAAACTTAAACAATGTTTCACAACATACACTCACCAAGTGCATGCATAAAATCATGCAGATGCAGGTGAGGAGCTTCAGTTAATGTTCACATAAAACATCAGAATGGGGGAAACGTGATCTCAGTAACCTTGAATGTGGCATGATTTTTGGTATCAATCTGCAAATCTCCTGGGATTTTCATGCACACCACTTCCTAGGGTCTACCCTGAATAGAGCGAAAAAGAAATATCCAGTGAGCGGCAGTTCTGTGTAAAGAAATGCCTTGTTAAAGAGAGAGGTCGGATGAGAATTGCCAGACTGGTTGGAGCTCACAGAAAGAGGCTACGGTAACTAATATAACTGCTCTTTACACTGTGGTGAGCTGAAAAGCATCTCAAACATGTCGAATCTGGAGACCGACAACAGCAGAAGACCACGTTGGGTTCCATTCCTCTCAGCCAAGAACAGAACTCTGAGGGTGCAGTGGGCACAGGCTCACCAAAACTGGACAGTTTAAGACTGGAGAAATGTCGCTTGATCTGATGAATCTGAATTTCTGCTGAGGCATGCAGATGGTAGGGTCAAAATTTGGCGTCAACAGCATGACTCCATGGACACAATTTGCCTGGTGTCAACAGTCCAGGCTGGTGGTGGTGGTGTAATGGCGTGTGGAATGTATTCTTGGCATACTTTGGACCCCTTAATACCAATTAATCATCATCATTTGACTGCCACAGCTTATCAGAGTGTTGTTGCTGAGCATGTGCATCCCTTTCTGGCCACAATTACCGATCTTCTAACGGCTACTGCCAGCACCATGTCACAAAGCAAAAGTCATCTCAAACCAGTTTCATTAATATGACAATGAGTTCAGTGTACTTCAGTGGCCACCCCAGTCACCTGATCTGAATCCAATAGAACACCTTTGGGATTTGGTAGAATGGGAGATTGGCAACATGAATGTATAGCTGCCAACGGTTACAAATCTGCAGAAATTATGTGGACCAGAATCTCAAAGGAATGTTTCCCCCCGCCATCGAATTGGGGGTCAGCCTGCCGAAATTTTTTTTAAAAAAAATAAATATTTATTTATTTACCTAATTTATCTTCACTCATTTCATTTCAGCTCAGTGTGAGAGTATACTACATTTTTCTCATGTATGGTGGCGTTTTTCTCCTCCCCTTTGCTTTATGTTTCACCCTGTGTGTCTCCACTCCGCTCCCCACACACACACGAAGCAGAGTGGAGCAGAGGAGAGACAGGTTGACAGCTCGTTACGTTAAGTGCAATAAAAGCTTTCCAACACGTGTTATAAATCACTGTAAAACCAAAGACGGAGAGACGTTGACCCCAAACATCTGAAAGTCAGGTCAGACTAGAAGCGTTTTTTAAATGCATGCAATCTGGTGACTGTGGCGAGAATTCCAGGTGCTGCTAATGGCAGGGAAGCTTGTCCTGGCCAGAGTATTCCTGCTGTTACAGCTGCCCCACCCCCAACAAGCATAGGGGGACAGGCTTTGGCCCATCTTGGCTGTCAGAAAGGAAATACCCCTCAGGACTGTACAAGAACAATATTCGTAAGGTTAAGTGCAAAAGTAAATAAAAATGTACACTTAATTCAACTCTGTACAATCTTTTAGGACTAAGACTAATACTTAGAACCAAAGGACCTCCCTTTGCGTTTAAGGGCAAAGGGAGGCCTTTGATGGGTGAAAAAGCAAGGAGGGTGATATGGTTGTGTAGGCCTTAATGTGAGAGAAAGGGAGTGAAGGATGGAAACAGGAAGTGCGACAGCAATTGAAGGAAGTGACTGATCTTCATTTCAAGAAGCAAGGATGGGATCATTTATTGATCTGGACATTTCATTAAGTGTCAGCTCAAAGTGTCACATCAGGTGACAAACACCTGTATTCCTCTCATGACCTTGAGGCCCCGTGTCACCATGTAGACACAGGGCTCTCTATATGTCCTATAGTGTTTCCCATGTTGTCTCTTCTTTTGCTTTTCACCCCTTTCTTTTGCATACTCTCTTACTCCATAGTTCAAACTCCTTAAGCAAGTGTGGTAAATGCTGTTGCTCGTGTGTATCTTTCAATGTGGAGTGATATTTAGAAGAAACAAAAATTAAGCAAACAGACACAGGCAACTATTTTCATTATCGATCAATGGTTTTAATAATGTTTAAGTAAAAATGTTATAGGTCCTCAAATGTGAGACTGCTGATTTTCATGGTTATAGTAATTCAAAGTGTTTAAAGTGTTTTTAATGTTAAATTCATGGATGTAATGTGTCTGATGATGCTGGTAAGCATATACAGAAAACACAGATTTTGATGGCTTTGAAATTCTACAATCAAAGCTTTAATGACCCAAAAATGCATTTAGGACAGTCCCGAATTAACTTCAGCTTTTAACTTTTAACTCAGCTTTTATCTTAAAGTAAAGATTGACTATGTACTGACTACATATCAATACTAGTACGAAGAGGAAAATAGTAACTGAATATAGGTACTGAATTAAGTCAGAGCATCTCTCTCTGTCCTTCTACTCTCTGCTGCTCAGTAAATCACTAGTGGGATTACAGTGCCCGTGGTGCCCTCTTCTCAGAAGACAGATATGCCCTAACACACCAGCACCTTTGCTGTAACATAGAAAAAATATATTTATTAGTTATTTCTTATTTATTACTTACTTGCAGGGATTTCCCCAGAGATCAAGTTGACCTGCAGAGCATCACCGAAAAAGTGCAAAAATGAATGGGTTTATTCTAATTATTATAACAGCTCCTTTCGCCTGATTTACTATAGGACAGCTTATTTATTCGCACTGTTTACTACCCAGCCTGCCTCAGTAAATCAGGGGGCAAGTCTTTATATCACAAAACGGAGGATTAAAACCTACCTACAGAGTGAACTCTCTCGTTCTCTGCTATACCAGTCTTAAACAAATAATACCTAATCATTATATCCAAAGATGTATGCCTCTTGCTAATGTTTATTTTAAGATTGTGACGCAACTCCTAACTACAAGCTCCTCCCCTTCTGTTGCAGGTGATAAGAGCAAGGCTGGTCAATATGTCATTAATGTTACAAGACCTAGGCCCAACTCCAGTTGATTCCAGTGAACCAGATGACAAAAAATAGAGTTGGATGTTTGGCTGTGCCTTTTGACAAAGCCTACAGTAACTGCATGCTTGCTTACATACTGTATGTATGCAGGAACATGCACAAAGTTTACTGGTTACAGTGACTTGGGATGGCAACAAATAAATAACTTAGTGTGATCATCTCCAGATAAGAGTGGACAAAATTACAACACTTCGGCAATATAGTGCATTTCAAAACAATAGCAATGTTACAAAATACAGAAAAATTAACATAGACATCATACATGCTACACAACTGACATATTTGAAATTTTGAGAAATTGTAAGATTGTTAAAGCATGATTGCTTGTTTGCTGTACACATAAGAAATATTAAAATTGCATCACAATTGGTTCATATGTGAATATCTTTGAAAAAAAAAAATTGTTAATTAGAAAATAGTGGCAATCCTCCATTACCCTTGAAACAGCTTTATATCACGTATAAACACATTGCATTCATATATTGCAAGAATGAGACTCTCATATATCACATGCTATCCCATGCTTCATTTTTTTTCTCCCTCAGATTTGAAAGTGTAAGATTTTTCAGTTTGGAATCTTATGTCTTTTTCATTTCTGCTTCAAGTCTAAGCTAAGAACTATAGTCCTCACGCAGTGACTGGTTTGAATCTCAAATCAACTGGATACTGCACTGACTAATACACAAGCAAATACTATATGGTTATTCAATTAAAACCGGTTACCGGTTTTAATGTTGTGGCTGATTGATGTACTTTCACAAATTTTCTCTGGCAATTGTTTTCCTATCTCCCAAATTCTTGTAATGTATTTCCCAGCAGGAGTTCTACCCCAGTGTTGGCCCAGTGTCCTAAATGCGAATTCAGACAGCAACATTATAGAGCAAGCATTCTCTGGAGGCTAAGGAAGTATTGTTCATTGCCGTGGATACACACACTCCATCCCCCTACAGACAAACACGTAGACACACACAGACACACACAGACACACACACACACACACACACACTTCAACGATTCACATAGACGCAGCAATAAGGAGGTAAGTAGGTTAGTAAACAACAGAGCATCTGTTCAGGTTAGGAGAGGACTATGTCTATGAATTTGGACAGTTAGTCTGCCAAAAGAATCTTGAGACCAGTGCCACAGAAAAACATTTATACCTGTACATAAATTACCCAAATTTTAAGATGGAACTCACTTTGTATGTGAAACATGGGATCTAATAAAAAAGCAGCAATTAATACTGGTATGACTTGCAAAAAAAGTTTGCTCATAAAGAAAAGGTCCTTAGTTTGTAAACTCCTAAATATGTCACATCTAATAATGGAAGACCTACCCAAAACATCTGATTAGGTGCATAACACAGCAGCGTCCTAGGTCGTTATATAGTGTAGCCCATTAAACTATAAATGTACAATGAAGACCTTCCTTTAAAAGAAAATTGAGCAGTGGTCTGTTTCAGAACTAATGACCCAATAACATTGATCTACCAAAGTGGATTTTGTGTTTCAAGCTATTGAAGATCAGTGAGATTATTCAGATGGCCATTGTTATCATGTGTACAGTCTGTTGTCACAGTTCATTTTATACTTGATGATGAGAACGGGTCAGAATAAGATGATTTCATTTCAGTTAAGTTTTGAGTATTTCTGTGTGCTTTGGTGGGGTTAATGGGAAGTGTGATGCCTTCATTTTAGATGAATTGTACTGTATACTCTGTGCCTACACATTTAAAGTGAAGCATACTGGTTTCCCATCAATAATTTCCCAACATTTTACAACATTAGATTTGTGTAGCTAGCTTTTGGGTATACAGTAAGTATGAGTTAGTACTAATTATGATGTGGCATCGAACCCACAGACCTATCTTATCAATCTATCAGAAATGGATACTGTTGCCTTTATGCGCTTTTGTGTCTTGATATAAAAGTGATAAATAACCTACACCATATTGCATAATAGTATGGGCATGGGGTGCTTCAAAGTTTCCTTGGATGGCCCTACTATAAACCGTATATAGAAACTTATCTAGATTATACTGGCAAGGCTTTTGTGGCTTTTACTGCTTTGACTGTGCTGTAGAGACAGTGGATCTGTCTGACCTTGTATACGTGGGGAAGAAAAAACTTCTAACATTTCCCACAGTATAGAAGTTATCACTTCTAATAAGTTTTATTCTACACGTTTCATTCCTGTGTCCTCTCTTCAACACTAGGTAGGACTTTCTTTTGATGAGCTGTGAACCGATTACTCAATAATAGGAATTAATCAATAAAGAAATCAGCGAATAAGAGACATTGATTCATAATTCCACCCAAAGGCATTCCTAGTAGGCTGCTGAATTGTCCATTCGTGTCACTGGACTGATTTATTTATTTAATATTGCTGGTATGGCAGTTTGGATACTCATCTCCTGGGGCTTTTTGCTCTCAAAAGCTGTATTTGTCAATGCACACACACTGTTTTGACAAGTACGTGTGATGTGAGCTTGAAATATTTCTGCGACCACATGAATCTTGTATGGGATGGGCACTTTTAATTATTACAAAGTGCTCTGGTTCTCTTTTCCATTCCTTCTTCCCTCCCCCAAAAGCGTATCTACCCTCTGTGGTTGGCTATCCATGTTCTAACAACTTTCATGCATTATTTAATAACAGACTATGACAAGTCATTTGCTGCCATTCTGTCTAAACTTTTCATCTCTCAGGAGTACGCTTCATAGCTGCCATGATGATAGCTGACCTTAGCGAGACCTTTTTCATTTAATTGTGGATTCTTTGTTTTGGTTTGTTTTTGTAAAAAAAAGACTGTGGAAAGTAAGTATTAGGATAGGGTTAAAAGGGAAATAAAGGGGGTCAGCTGAAAATTAGCCTTTCTTTTTTTATCATCTTCCTTACAGAATAACAGCGCTGAAGTTTGCCTTACTTCGCTATGGTTGATACAAGTCATAATATATTTTTAAAAAAGGCATATATTTAAAATCTAGAGCAGAAAGTAATATTTTCTGTCCAAAAATTGAAAAGCGCCAGGATATGACTAATCACTGGAAATAGCAACATGACATTTCTAAATGAAATCTAAATTTTGAAGATTAAATAAATGGTGGTCAAAACTGAGCATTCTGACAGGATGGGAAATGTTCTCACACACACACACACACACACACACACACACACACACACACACACACACACACACACACACACACAAAGAAGCATTATTGGTTGGTTGCCAGCATTAAGAAATATTCAAGATGCCAGGCAGGTCCTTTTCATCTTTGTTCTTGATCTCTCCGTCTTCATTCCTTACACTTACAGCAGAGAATCTATCCCATGTGCCAGTCATGCCTGAAGATGAATGAGGCTCTCTGCTTGCTCTATAGCTTACCCTATGGCTGTCTCCTCCTTCCAGATCAGAGGAGAAGAAACAAGAAACCAAAAACCAAAGCTGCATCCCACCTGAAAACTAACTCCAACAGCAGCCCCTGTATCCACTTGAGATATACAAACTGTGGGCTTGATTGCCGGTGGATTGGGGGCCTTGGCAGGGGGATGTGTCTCATTGTCTCTTTAAACCTCCAGCTCTGGTAGCCTCCTCTACAGAGAATACTGCCCAGTTTCTCTCCTACCCTTTTAAGTGTCTTAAATACCAGTCTGTGTAGATATTTGTGGGAGACAGGCAATCCTTTCCTTTGATGTGCTGTAGTTGTCTTGTACATGCAGAATGCTGGTAGCCCTGTTTTTAAAAGTATCTCTTAGCCCCCTAGCCTGATGACATATATACATATATAGCCTGAGCAATGCTCGGACATTTGGTTTATTATAAAATGAGAGTGCAGTAAAAATTTCAAGGCAGCGCTTCCACAGATGCCAGAGTGTGTTAAAATAGCCAGGGAAAGATGGAGAGTTTAAATCTTACTGAAAGGAGAAACATAATGAGAGTTAAGAGAAGCAACAGAGAAAGTCTAGGCAAAATGATAGTACTGGATTCTTTTGCTCTGACCAGCAGTTGACAAAGATTGTACATACACTTCATGGTCGTCTAGATATAGCTTTATATATAGTTTTTTTTAAGAAGTTTTACAAAGTACTCATTTGAAATGTCCTTGAAAGTGTGTGTGATAAGATAGTAGTTTGGTATTACATACCCAAATGTAGCCACTGCATAAACTGTTTTTTACAATACTTGTACAGCATTAGCTGGCACCAAGTGTACTCAATTCCCCTCTAGGTTGTCTGGTGTGCTGGTTTTGGCTGACAGGAAATGTGTGGCTGGTCAGTAATAGGGTCACTAGAAAACACAGTTCATAAAGAGGAGCCCATCATCAAGCACCAGTTGACTAATTATCCCCTTTTTGTTGTGTTTTTCTGGGAGACAAAATGTAACTTTCGGTTAGTGTGATTCCCCCCCCCCCCTTTCTTTTCCTTCCAATTTTCTTTTCACATTGCGAAAAAGTACTTAACATTGAGTTTCATTTTCTGCCTTCTTCTGATATACAGAAGCATAATCAGATCTTTAGATTGGAAAGATGAGCCACGGATAAAAGCGTTGGGGGAAGTGGTACAATTTGACAGGCAACACGCAGACGTGTAATGATTTCTGGTCAGTTTGCCTAATCATATCTTTGTGGGGAATTCGGTGCACGTACAGATGACACAATGGAGACTCTTTAGTATTAAAGCAAAGAGCTCTGCTGAGTTTACATTGTGCAGTATAATTTCTGCTGAATAACTTAAAGGGGTCTTGGTCATCTAGTCCTTTGAGAACCAAGGTTGCATATGTTATTGATTATATATAAGATCCCACTTTGGCAGATTTAGATTATTCCAATGACCCTTGACAGAATTATAATGGCTGGGACTTTATGGATTTTAATAAGTCCTCTGTGATCTACTGGCTCTATCCACAGTGGAGCTCATTTATACGTTGTACCTTTTAAGTTATCTCTTTGTCCCTTTTTAGATAGTTGTTTTATGAAAGAATTACAGTTTCTATCCTGGCATTACTCAGAATTACATGGTGTCAGAGCTGCCTGATGGCGCTCAACAGATGATTTTAAGTTGTGAAGGCCTTTTGGTGCCAAGACCAAAGGGTGCCTTTAGGGTCAGGGTGTGTCTCTCACTGCCAGATCATGGTAATGCTGCTCATTGTCCGGTTCAAAAGCTTGTGTCCCTATGTGTTTCTCTTATACACTCTTTCTGTGTCTGTATCTGAGTATTTGCTAAATGAAGGCAAATGCTTTGAAGTTTCACTGCATTTAGCATTCTTGGTTGCTTGCTGTGAAACTTTTACTGCTCTTTCATTGAGCAGGCTTTGATTTTCCCCTTCCTCTTAAAACCCCAAACACCATCTGTTGTCATTAGTGTCCAACAGTCACAATATAACAGGGCCGCTGTCTCTGTCTGCCTATTTCTGATACTTTCTTTGTCTTCTTTGTCACCCACTGATTGTTACTCTTAAAACAAGCCCAGATTTCCAGATTTAAATACGGTCAACTTGCAAGATATGTGAGGAAGGAGATGTTTTTTTTTTTTCTACAAGAGAAAAAAAACATCCCTAGAGAATTGTTTGGACAAATATACACATGTCCAGTCATGTACTCAATGAGTGTAATGGGCATTTGAAGTGAAGTGGATCTAATTTTTTCCCTGTTAAGAGGATGGTAATTGTAGTTACCTGAGAAGTGTTGACTTCTGAAGGCACAGAATGATTTCAATGTTGTTAAGAGTCAGGCGCCTGAACAGATGGCCATTTTTGTAGTTTCTTTTTATTCTGAAATTTTGTAAATGTTTTGTGCATGTTTGAATTAATAAGGTTTTCTCACTATCTTTCTCTTTCAATCATAGATCATATAAAGCGGAAGATTCGCCGGCGGCCATCATGGGGGCGGGGCATTATCCGTAAGAAGAAGAACTACAAGAAAGGAACAGAAGAGGAGGAGGACGAGCCTGAGGCAGAAGTTGAGGCTGCAGGGCCCAGTGACTCATGTTTGACGCAGGATGAGGAATCATCTTGCGATACGACAGGTCCCCAGCCCAATGGCCACCATCCCCATGCCCCCTCCACAGAGGAGGAGAGCTCAAATGAGCCTCCTGTTGCAGCTCCAGCTGAACGTCCAGATGCCAATGAAGCCAGAGAATTGCCAGCACCTAAGGAGGAAGAATCTACAGCCAAAGAGGCAGAATGTGAAAACACAGAGAAACAAACTGAGCTGCATTTCCTTGGTGACAGTTCTCATCCCAAGGTGGACGGGGATAGCCATGCCAAGCAGGCTGAAGTCCAGCCTTCGATTGAAACGTCTGAGTCCTCAGATGCTGAGGCCCATCCCAAGCACACAGAGGGTCTCCTAGTGGACTGTGTGAATGGAAACGAGTCAATGGACAGTCTGGACTCGCAGAGCCTCAAGAGGAGCAGTGAAACTGAGAAAAGGACTCCTCAGAGCATGGTTGAAGGCTCTGACAAGCCAGAACAGGAAGAGCACAAAGACAAACATGAGAGCCATCAAACTCAGGAGCACCCTCCCCAGGATGGGAGGGAGGTAACAGAAAGTGCTGAGGAAGATCAAGACAAAGAAGGTATAAAGCTAGACTGGACAATTGGTTAAATGGAACATTACTTTTTCTCCTTTTGTGTTTAGTATGTTTTTTTTTTACATGTTTTAGTGCTTTCAGTATTGCCTGAAAATGCAGATATATTTAACATTTTTACCTAGGAGTAAAAGTAACCTAACTTGCCCAATGATTGATGGTGTATTTCAGGTAATGTTTTGCTGTATAAGCTAGATTGATTTTTCTTTCTGAGTAGTGGATGCTCTGAGTTTGAACTGCATCTGAAGGAAGTTTTTAAACGAGAAGAGAAGGTGCAAGGTCTCTGCTACCTTTTTTTGGTCTCTTCATTTTTCGTAGTAGTTATACATTTAAGCAAGTAACAAATTCTGTTAATTTTCGCACTTCTAGTGCTTTGCCCACCACTCTATTATGAGGATACATTACTTTCTTGATTATCATCCAGGTCGTTTGGTTTACACTTGGTTTAGAAAACAGATAATAAATAGAGAGAAAATATTTTTTAAAATAGAGAAGAGGACATAATTAACTCAACTCAAATATACTGTATTTTTTATTTCGTAGTGTTTGAGTCAAAGATAAGGCAATAAGTTTATGTGTTTGATTATGAGCTTGTGGTTTGGCTTTTGATGAGCAGAGGCCAGCTGGAAGGCTGAGGTAATGGTGCTGCTAGAACGTGGAGAGGCCATCAGAGGCACGATCACACAACAGAACCAACAAACTGTGGCTCTTTAAACAACAGACAACTCAGCCATACCGCCCCCACTCTCATTACAAGCTGAGCCAGCCCTTTTCTTTCCATTAAAACGTATCTTGAACACTGTTATAAATGGGCAGGAAAGGGGACAGATGTGAAATCTTGTGCACTCAGCAGCTGGTAGTAGCTTCAAATGGATTTTCTTTCTCACACCTTAGTATGGCATTAATCTTAGCCATGGCACTTGGAATTTATTTATTTATTTATTTTTAAACTATCCACTTTGCACTATCCAGTTGTTAATGTGAAAAAAAAAATTTGGTCTGAAATTTGGCTCTCCCATTTATTTAAAGCTTTTTGATTGCTATCACACTGCTCTAATTCTTCATATGTCCCTCATTGTTAACCTTTGTTCCACCAATCATCCATTTACATTTTCATAGGGGGTTCCAAAGTGATGAAATGCAAGAGGAGCCCATCAGAGCAGTTGAAGGGATCTGCTGAAAGGACAGAGGAAGAGCCTCAACTGGTCCCTCCGCATCCTCCGGTAGTGGTTGACCATCAGCAACTTTCGGTAAAATTTTTAAAAATTATTTTGTCCATTTGACGGTTCATTGAATTCTTTGATTGATTAGCAGTGTGGTTGTGGGTCATGGTTCAGCATGTTTTCAGTACAGCATGGAAACTAAAGCAGGTGTGTAAATAATAAAATTAATGACGACTGAATTCCATTTAGCTGCTTCAATTTCAGGGTGTGGGTGTCGTGCATGCTGGCTTATTGTCAAATGCTTGAATAGAACAGAGCCATTTTTAATGTTATTAGTAACACCTATGCATTTCTTAAAATGACAAGAGAATGAAGAATTAATGATCCAAATTGTACACTGTGCCCTTCAAAGCTATAAAAAGATGATCTATTAAAATAATATTTCTTGCATTTTAAGAAAAGCGCTAAGTGCCCAGAGAATGAAGACTTTCACAATGGCCCGACAAAAACCCACAAGGATAAAAATATCCGTTTTGTAGGCACTGTATCCAGTGTTTGAGGTGATTTTAGCTTTGGAGACACTTTAAATTATTTTTCTAGTTATTACTCACCATCTAGCATCAATTTACTGGAGTGTATGCGTATTAATTTGAATATGAAGATGTTATTGGTTATTTATTTATTCAGTGTAAACCCTTTATTCTATTGCAGTACTTAAGCAGGAAGTTTTTTGCTTAAAGTGCATTCCTTACATCTGCAAATTGACTCTTATTTTTTTGAGCGCACAGTGTGATAAATGGCAATTTATATTCAAATTTCCTCTCAAATGGTGTTTGTTTTAGACCTAGAGCTTTTCAACCTGATTATTGTTGATTGTTCTGCTCTCTTGTCAGTTGTCGGTTTAATGTGTTATTGCAGCATTTGTTGACATGTTCAGCATTGAGAAAACTGCTAAGAAGCTTGAAGACGCCAGTCTCAGGGTACCACATGCACTGTTGCTCAAATGATTGGTTAAGAAATGCTCCATAGCCACTCTAAAACATTATCTGACCTCTTACAACCCACCAAGATTTTACCTTTTTAATATCCCAGTCAGTGCCCCATCATTATCTTGTTTGATTCTACATCCTCATCATTTTAATTCAGACCATGAAGGATGTAACAGCTGGATGATTTGGCATTGTGCACTGACTGTGGATTAGAGATTTTACAGGTAGTGGGATCTGTATCAAAGCGATGATGTGGCAGGAAGAGGATGGTCACACAAAATGTCCATGGTCATTTCTTATGATCGTCATAATATTATTATTCAGTTTTTTCAGCAGTTAGGAATTAGTGTTGATGTGTTAAAGCACTTGAAGAACATTGCAGCGGATTACAAAAATAATTAAACGAACTGAACAATTAAATAAAATGATTTATTTAGCTACAGACAATCTTGGGAGACAGAAAACTCAGAAGTTACAGTGTAGTCAACTATTAAATACATAGTTGCTTTTCATTTCTTACATATTAAGTATTAAGGTTATTAAGAGAGGGTAGATGTTATTCTGAACAATAAAGAGCCTCAAAATCCCACAAGTAGATAGGAAAACACTGAAATATAGACCAATTTGTTGCAGCAGACCAACTGTGGTGAGTTGTCACATTTTGCTACTGACTAATTAGGATGTGATTATGGAAAAGTGGAGCTATAATCTAAAAATGTAAGCAGTATGCTTTTGTTTTTGTCTTATTTAAGTTCAAATTTTAAATTTTGGTGGCACTGTAGCTGAAGGATTTTTTTTTTTTTTTTTTTTTAATGTTTCTCCTCCCTTCTGTAAAAGAAAAAGTTGTTCATTTCTATACTCTCCATTAGTCACTTATTGCATCCTATTGGTTGTTAAATCATCTTTTTGTGTACAGACATTTAATAGGTGGTAGTGTAAAAATGGCACTGACAATCATACTTGGCCTGCTCCCTTTTGAAGGCTCAGCATTCATGATATCTTTAGTGAGCCAGCAGTGGTAGCTAGACCTGTTCTCCTATTTTCTTGCTGGTGTACCCTATCATATTTACTGGCTTCTTAGATGTATAGTTCTCATCTCAGAAGCCTTCTGCACTTGGCATTGGTCCATCCCTTTGTCCTCCATGCTTTCTATAGCTTCTCAACATAAACAAGATGGCAAAGAGCTAGTATCTGGATAATTAGAAGCATTAACATTAGCATTATTTGACTGAGGCATACAGTAGAATGCAGCAAATGTGCTGAAAGGTTTCTTTCTTCTTGTGGTATTAAAGGTATGGTGAAAAAGGATGGGGAAATTCAATCATGGGTGACCAGCCTTAAGCTTACCCCAGATCCATAGGTTTGTCTTGGGCTGATGTTGTTACACTGCCCTTCTTAGATGACTAACTCTAACTTCTGATGCTTATCCAACCCTACCATTCACCCTATGGTTATGCCACTGTCTCCCTCCCCTTTTCATCTTTCAACTATCAACATTTTGTATACTTGCTATCCAAACTTGGAGGGAGCCAATTACAGTGGCAGGCCATTTCCATATCCCTCAATCAACAGGTGTTGTTCTAGCAGCATTTTAAGGAAATAAGGTTATGACTCAAACATGAGTTTCTCTCTGCCCTACTAGATCTGCCAACTTGTACTAGAATCTGTTCAAGTAACAGTGAGCATGTGAAGCAGCTCTGCGGTACTTTGCACAGTCACGCTAGGGTCCCACCTAATACCCCAAGTGTAAATTGGAGCCTCGGCTCAGTGGGCTCCCCTGACAGCACTTCTCACTGATCGGATGGGGGGGCTTGGTTTAAGGGGGCTCCATGTAGTGTAATTGGTGTAGAAGAAGTGCTCTTTTGACATGCGCTTACTTCTTTCCTCAATGCTACGTAGTGACATGCTATCAAGCCATTATCTAGTGGCTTTGATGGGTATGGTGAGGTAAGCATCTTGTCTTGCTGAACCTGACTCAATCTTTCAAATTGATTGACAGGCTTTTTATGTGGCCCTATCTTAGTGCTTCAACTGGCTGCCCCAATGAACAGCCACACATAGCACAAACATGGAGGTATATTTGTTAGTAGGGGGAAGAAGGGAGATATCTTAAAGAAACAGATCGTGAAAAGAGGGGACTGTGAATAATTGCTTTTTCATCCCCGGCTTACGGAACAAATTGAATTTCCGGTGTGCAGGATGAGAGTCACCATTTAAGCAGATATTTGCTGGCAGAGCTGGGACTGGCACGCTGCCTGATGTGTATTAGAGCCCGCAGTGAGTGGTGTACTGTTCCTTCCCTTTTCCTTCAGTCGTATTCATTGATTGTAGAGGGCTCATTATTTTTGACTCTTAACTTGATGGAAGAGGCTCTGAAATCTCTCTGGAATTAAATACCATCAGAGTGTTATGAATTTGTTCAAAGAACCTACACTTAAAGCCTGTAGGACAGAGATGGTATTATTTCAGTATTCACATCCTGCCTTTCAGACTCATGGCACAGTTATTTGCTCTGATACACTTAGTAAAATCAAGTTCTGTTATTTGCCAGTTTCACTGAAATGATCCTTGATGCTGTCTGTATCAAAATGAATTCCCCAGCATGAATAAATAAGTCTCGAGGCTTGTTTCTCTCACTGCTCCAAAATGTTTCTTTTTCTCAGCTGTTTTCTTTCATCAATAATCAGACACTTGTCCACAGATGGACTGGAAGAAGTGGTGATGAAAATTGTAAGTGAGAATTCAGTAACAAGAAATCCAATCTGGCCCAGCAATTTTTCCTCTATCTTACCAAGAACACACAGATTATCGTCTGCTCTGCTGTTTTTTTTTTTTTTTTTTGTTTTTTTTTAAGCAGTTGCCTAGAAAGAGCTAGTGTTTCTAGTTGCTGGCACAGTATGGAGCCTTTTGGCTTGATGGTTAGCTATTACAGTATGTCAGGGCTTCCTGTTTTAGAGAAGCCTGTCAATAGAAATGGCCTAATTTTAGTTTCTCATCTTCTTGCATTTTTAGTACTAATAACAGCAGGGGCCCCTATGGCGAAATAGCCATGCCACATGTCTATTTAAAAGAGAACAGCTTAATAGTAGTGCTGGACCAGCCTTTGATTGTCAATAAAAATAGATAGCATTTGATGGGCTTCTTTTATTTTCATTCATTCCTACTGATGGCTTTGACAGTGCTTCTATTTGCATGTAATTGCAATTGCATAGCTGTGCCTCTTGGCCATGCAGGTGAGGGCCAATAGTGTCAACAGCTCACAAAAAATACTGTAAACATTCCAGTTTCTACTATTTTCTTCACGTTCTGTAGTAGCTTGCCTTTTTGCCAAGCCTTCGGGGTAATTTATTATGCCCTTTTGAAGTGCTCACACCTCATGCATCCCACTCAACCCTTGGTTTATAGAGACTAAAGATTTTGATTATGTGGCATTTTGTACTTATAACAGTACATGAAAAGGATGTTTAATTTTTTGGCTTCTCTTTTGTCAACCTTGGCAAGTATAATAAATGTCAACAGTATTGGTCTACTAGTGGAGGCAAAAACACTATAGCATTTGGGTTGAAGGAAATGTGATTGCTATTATAGTTGTTAGTTAATAGCCAAGGTGAGAATCCAGGTCAAGGTAAAATTAAAAAAAAGATAATGAATTTAAAAGGAGGGTCACGTTAATGAATTACAAGCCTCATTACCTGACTACTCAGAATCCCTTGATGACAGAAATCTACTGTAGAGCTTTAAGAAGCAGCAGTTCACTTAGATGTATCCAGTTTTCCAGACATTTTTTGTATATTTTGAAAACATATTCTCATAATGCATAATTTACAGTCTGAAATGCTTAGTGCTGGGTCAGCTCATTTCAGTGTTTAACACCCTTCCCTCCACAAAACACACAAACACACACCGGTAGCACTACGCATGTAAAGGACATTGCATCGATTAACCTTTATTTCCCTTGAGGTTTACCCTAAGTTAAGCCATAGCTGGCCAATTGCTAATCCTTTCCATATCTTTGACCTAATCCTAAACTTTTCCTATATTACATTTTTTGCCTTCAATTCATTTATTTTGAAAACATCATCTCTGTATCTGGTAATTTTGCAGTGGTGTCTGAAGGTGTGTTTGGGGTTATTTCTGTTACATCATTGCAAGGGGTTATCCTCCTTTATACCCTGGTGATATTCGATGTCTACTGTCTTGAATCTATAAAGTAAATAATTTTAACTGGGGAAAAAAATCACTTCGGACCAACCAAAATATCGTCTTGAGAATAGTGGCAAATAGTGAGAGATACTTGATAGTAACTACCCTCCAATAGGACAGTGTGGCACAGTTGGACAGTGATGCATTTTATTCTATTATATTTGGAGTCTATTTGGCCCAAGCTATAACTACAAAATCACCTTGCTGACACAGTAATTTCATGATGGCAGTGCTGGGTCTAATGTCTTACAATTACATCTATAATCTGGCATGGATGGATAACACCAGAATGGTTAAGAGGGATAAGGTAGTTTGGTCAGTATGTGGCATGCTTGCCTCTATTGCATAATTATATCAGACATTATGTTAATGTTCAATGATGTTAATGCTAAAAGAGAAAGACACTACCTTATGGGAACCAATTGTAAGAAGTGCATGTGTGTGGCGTATTGCCATATTGTGATACATATTGATGAATCATTAAATATCCATGTAAATATCCTTACATTGAATGATTTTCCCAGCTCTAAGCCAAGGTTATTTTTATGTCTCCTCAGAGAGCTTAGACCTGGTCTGAAACTCTTGTTGGAGCCTATAAAACCCAGTGAGATATTGTTTTGGATACTGAGCTATACAATTAACTTGACTGGCCCTGTATTTAACATCCTCAGCCCTCACCACAGGCCAGTGCTTAAGTAGTTGGTTGAAATGAATCTCACTGGTCTCACTAGTCCATAGTCAAGAAGAAACTAAATTTAAGATGTGTTAAGGAAAGCCACTTATTTAACCAAGATTGACTATTTTAATAATGGCTAGGGCTGGATAGGGGGGAAGAAAAAAAAAAATCGATTTTTTTTCGAGTAATTGCGATTTGATCTCTTGGTTTGGGTTTGTTGAGTAGATATTACCTCTGGCTATGAGGCCATGGAAATCAAGTGAACAGTGTGTAGATTCTACTTTATTCAGTCTGACCCTGCCGGGGAGTTAACACTAGCTAAGAGCTGTCTGCAGATATCAGGCTGGTGTCTTGTAAACACAAACAGTGCAGAAAAATTAGTGAGCAGACTTTCAGTTTTTGTTCTGTCTGAATCTAATTGAAATGAAATCATTCTGGACTTTGTGAATCAAAATCAAATAGAATCAGGAGATCAGTGCTGACATCCAACCATTATTATGGCTTCTTCCTGATTTAGTTTATGCCCTGTCCAGGAAACTGGCCATGAAACTCTATGCTCTCCACAGATTTAATTCAAGTCCTTAAATGATCTTTGTTCTGGAATGCACTTGCTGTTTTATCTATTATTTATTCATTTATATAACTTACTTTTTTATTTTATTATTTGGTCTGACTGGGTGTCTTAGGCAGATGTACTCTTACTAGAAAAATTATTTTCACAGTATGAATTTCTGAGTCTGGTGGCAATCTAGGCTTAGCTTGAAATAAATACAGAAATACATGGAGATGTTAATTTACATTCGTCTTCATGAGAAAAAAATGTAATTAGGCTACAAATTAAAATCACAAGTAAATGCAATTTTAAAAAATATCAGTGAATTAAGTTTATTCATGTATTAGATCATGTAGTTTGATATAGAGTTTATACAAATGACCTTACCACATGATAATCTATATCTTCTCCTCATCTATACTGAGATAGAGAAAACTCACAGCTATTAAATGGCTGGGCATATTTCAGTGATTTTAATATTACAAGTAAAGCCAACCATTGCATATTTAAGATGGGTTGTCAACCCCAGAAGGGCTTTTACATGCCCAGCTGAAAGGGATGACCATTTCATTTTAATGTGCTTAGACCATGGTAATATGATTTGTCATGATCGTCCCTGACCCTTACAGGACTATCAATATTACATTACCTGTGTGACCAAGTGCCCTTGTTCACATTATTTGCCACTCTGACTGGATATTTTTTGGATATTTTATTGACTATCATTTATAATTAATTCTTTTGCTAGTATTGGAAACCAAAAAAAAAAAAAAATCAAAGGGGAAGAAGGGGGTGAATGTTCTCTTAGAGGTTGGTACTGGGGCCTTTATAGCATCCCTGGTTACGGCGACTGTTGGGCTTTAAACTGTTGTTTTTTTTTGCTTGCTGCCTGGTAATTCTTTTCTCTCACTCAGCGATGAAAAAGGCTCTTCATACACACCCACTATCACCTAAGCACACATACATGTATAGTAGCTAGTGAAGCATCCCTCAGTGATCAAAGATGACGACCCTCGACTATATCACAGTTACTTCAAGTCTGCATATACGATTGTTTACGGGTTGTTTGTTTGAAAGGGCTTTGTATAAAACAAATTTAAAACACAGAATTATGGTTAACTCAATTCACCACAGCACAGGTGATATTTATTAATTTATTAATTTATTAGTGTGTGCTCTGTAACACACATAATCCATGCAGACTGATGTAGCTGTCAGAAGAGCAGCTTGACGAGTTTGAAAAATGTAGCAACCCAGACCAAGTGGTGGTTTCATTGTTTCCCAGTAATCTTAACCTGGTCTGGAAGGCATGAGAAATATGAGTAATACTAGCATGCCCATGTATGAGGTTGCTGCTCTGACTAGAATCAGCATGTAATCTGGTTTATAGGTCAGGGGTTAAATAGCTGTGTCTTGAATCCAGTCACATGAATTGCTTCTGCTTTATTAAACTTATATTTCTCAAAACTTATGACAGTTTAGTGTGTGTACTATCTACTATCAGATGTGAACATAAATCCAATATTAATTAGTGTTACAATAAATCCTGGAAGTCAGCATGGCCAAAAACTCCCTTTATGATAAAATCCTCTCTCAAAAGCAGAATTTAAGCACTAATTTAACTCCATACTCCATCTGCGGTCTTAAGAAACATGGAATAGATAGAGATGTGAGTAAAGATGGAGCAGGGAGTTTAGAGGTGGTGAGGTTAAATGGTCCGTGTCAGTAGCAGTCTTTAACGCATGGGATTACTGCCCTTTTGTGTGCAGTGAGCTCAGTCAATCACTGAGCCCGTGTAAGACACACTCACACCATTTACCCCACACTGTCGCAGACATCCTGATCGAGCTTACAAAGGCTGGGAAGTGCACAGCTGCAATCAGCTGGCTAACAGTAAGAGGAGAATACATTGAGGGGAAGAAGAGAGAGGGAAGAGGGGAGGAAAGACATGAACAAGAAGGGAATGAAAAGACAAATGCATCCAAAAACAGTCGGAAAAGTGTTGTCTGGAAAAATGAGGTTGACGAAGAGGTGAGGAGAGGCTCTGTAAACCATTGAAATAGCCTGGAGGTGATAAGTGCGGGGCAGAATTAGTTTTAAAGGGCTGTAGTGCGTTTCTGTAATGCAACGAAAGAATGTAAAACAAGAAAGCAATGTGAAGAATGCAGACCTCGGACAAGCCTTAATAATCTCCCCTGTCCCCCCAGTAGTTTAATTTAAACATTGTAGTGGGTAGAAGAAAGGGTACTCATGTAACAGTAGCCAAAGCTTGTCCTGATTCTTGTCCTAGGACACTTTCTGGGATCCATTGTTCGTGATGCTTTATAACAAACAATTTGACAACAAGTATAAAGCTAATACAATGAAAACCTAAACATGGCTCCGTGGAGTCAATGACATTATATCCATAATGTTTACAATGTCACATTTCATGATATAATTTAGCCTGTTCATGATATTTATGGAGAAATATTTGGGGAAGCAGCCGAATTGCTAATAGTCACATTGGATCCCAAGGGCAGCTCAGGTTTAAAATTCACTTTCCCCCGACTCCATCAAAGGTGTTTGTGATGCAAAGTAAAGATATCCTTACAAAGTGAAGTACTGCTCTTAAAGTCAAATTTCTGATCATCACATAAGTCTGTCTTGGGATTCAGTTTTGTTTTTTGGTTTTTTTTGGGTTTTTTTTACAGAAGTTTTTGTTGATGTGAAGCCTCATTCTAACTTTAATCAAGACAAATGTTCTGTCATTTAAACAGAAATCATAGTCAGATGGAGTACAGCCATTAATACAATACTAACCTTTTTGCCTCTGTAATTTTTCTTCTCACTCTAATTATCTCTCAGATGTTTGCTGACGAGAGGCTTTGACAAACATTCACGTCTTATTAATCTTGACATTGCCTTGGTTTATGTGTTTTACACATGGTCAATGTCTTTCTCACATACACACACATACACACCATTTAATTTCTGCTGAGGTTTCTTTACTTGCCTTGTGTCAGTGATGGTAACTTTAATTATTGTGCCTTTGCTGTCTCAGTCTATGCATTCTGATGAGCCCTGTATTTAAGTAGACACACATATACACAGACTTTGGCTTGGGTAAGATTTGAGGAACAGGTCAATTAAAAGGGTCTTTGACTGTCCAGAATGTTTTAATTAAAGTAGCAGTGAAATGTAAACTTGGTTCTAATTATGATTAGCTTTAATTAGCTGTCACTCTGATCTTAATTGCTTTTGAATACAGCTGAACTCCAAATGCTTAACCTCCTTGCAATAACATCAGCGCTTACCTTGTGTGACCAGTTATTCAGCACTGTCTGTCTGTGTCTATTCCATTGTTACTTCTCCATACATGTGTGGGGGTATTAGTAAACATGTATAGTATATGTCTAAAAAAAAAAAGAAAAAACTTGTAATACTTTATTTGGAATGTTTTTGTTTGTATAATCCCTCGCAGGCACTACTGGAAATGGTGGTGAAGAAGAGTGAGGGCTACAGCGTGGAGCAGCTGGAAAGACTGTACTCCCTTCTCAGCCAGTGTATCTACCAGTATCGCAGAGAGTACGACAAGACTCAGCTACTGGAGGTCAGTAAGAGAGACATACTATGGGTCAGCCTTTCTAAAGTGCGTTTAATTGTCTGAACGCTTGTCAGCCAAAAAGTATGGACAGAATACCTGAACCAGTACAGTAATCTTCAAATGATATATAACTCTAAAATCAAATACAATGCAGTCTGTCAAATTGTAGATTACATCTTAAAGTTGATACATTGACTAGTAGACCAGCAAAATTAATCCGTAACATTTCTGATTAATTGTTTAATTGTCTGTCTATTTTTTAAAAGTAAAAATACCAAAAACTCCCTCATTCCAGCTTCTCATTATTATTATTATTATTATTATTATTATTATTATTACTTAATTAATTAATTAATTTTATTTATTTATTTAATTATTTCTAAGTCTTCTATGACTGTATCTTTGGGTTTTTGACTGTTAGATGTAAAAATCAAGCAATTAACTCTATATTTATAGTGAACATAATGGTTAGTTGCAGTCCTATCTTGTGTTAAGCACATTATAAACGGGGATTTAGAAAAGTGCATTTAGGGAATCTTTTGTGTGTAATACAAAAGATGTGAATTCAGTAGTTCTGGAAGGCTTTTGAGGCAAATGGCCTGGTGTATTTTTGCTTCATTTTTAAAAAAAATTTTTTCCTGTAGATTTGACCCCTTGCAAGCAGAATAAGATAGACCAAGTAAATTGTTTCATGATGCCAAGTCACATGTTACCACTTTTTTTTAAGCGAGGCTGTTAAACAACTGCTAAATTTGATTGAATTAATAACATTCCCAGATATAATGGAAAAGTGGACGTAGGCAAATGAAATCTGAGAAAAACTGTTTCAAATAGAATATCTCTTTTGGGAGGTTAGATACAGACATCTACACACACTGAGATAAGCTGAAACAGGGAATAGCATCTGGAAGTCACAGGCATCATGAAAAAAACTACTGCTAGGTGTAGGTATTCGGGGATAGATATCCAGCATAGGTAGCAGTAATGGTGTAAATCAATAGTAGTTAAAGGTTGAAGTTGTCAGGGTTGAGTTGAAATGAAGGGGTTTTTTTTTTATATAACGTGTCTGTTTTTGATGCTCCAGAATAGTATCTAATGAGGACAGCGGGGACTCTAATTAAGTGAGCACATGTAAAAGATTATGTTCAGTGGTTCTGTGTATAAGACATACAGAGACAAAATGAGTCCAGGAGCTGGAAACGAAAACAGTTTGTAAAAGAATCTACGATTCCACACAATGCTCCATTGAGGCTTCATTAAAATCTGTCATTTAGCTTTTGTTATCTAATGGGGAGAATTACTATTCAACGGTATCCTGTTGTGAACAACCTGAACGCGATCATAGCAACTTAAATTTGTGTGTTGTGTTTTTTCATTCACCCCTAGTCTCTTTGGAAAATTCAGTATGTTACGGCATATGGAGAGTAAGGGTTGACGAAAGTATGAGGTCAATATAAGGTCTTTTTTTTTCTATTTTCATTTCTAATCTCTTTTGACAATGATCCATACAGAAAAAGCTGCTGTATATTTTCCCAGAATCCCATCTGGTCATCTGCTGCTGCTATAGGATGTCAGTGCAAACAGTGGGCCAGGAATGGCAGTGTCCTGGTGCTGGTAGCCAGAGCTGGCTGTCAGGATGTCAGAGAGAGGGGGAGAGAGCACTCAGCCAGGTTGTGCCGCCTGTCAACAGGCCGGCTGTTGGAGGAGGGGAGGGTGCACGTCTGGGTTCGTCTATTACCGTGAGCCTAAATATGTGTTTCCAGAGCAGAAATGTCAGCTCGTTTGGCACGTGCTTTGTTTGCATCTGTTTCCAGCACGCATCTCCACCCCACAGCAGGTCATCTCCTTGTAACTACCTAGAGAATGAAAAAACGGGCACAGACAGACACATATGCAGGCGGCTGAAGCCATTGCCATTGCTTAATGTTGCACTCCATTGCAGTGTGTGCTGTTTGTGTCTATGCTGTACAGCCGAGTGAAATGGAGCGTGTCCATACATTTGTCTCCTTTACTCTCCCCCCCGTCCTCCTCTGGGTACGGCTTGTCTCAGTCTTCTAGAAAAGTTGACCTTTCAGCAGATGGAGTGGACTGCACCCAGCTTCCAGTTAGGCCTGAGGGACCATCTCTGCTCTGTACACAATAACACCCAGACTATGCTCCTATCTACAAATTGGCGTTCATGTTACCCCTAGGCCCAGTATTAAATTCAGACTGCAATTAAAGACTTTGTTGGAGTCTTTGACCTTTAACCTGGATCTGTGTGGTGCTGGAGTTGTACATGTTACTGGCCAAGTTAGCCGAACATCATAAGAGTTGCTTACTTCTCTGCTTATTTGTGTGTTTGCTGCTAGGTCGTTTAATAATTGGCATAAATGTCCAATGCAACATCAGGGGTAGATTGCAAAATTACTCCTAAAATACATTGAATTTCTAGGTGCATGTAGTTATTTGGTAGTGTCTCGTTGATTCCTGCAGGTAGGCGGGGAAATGTAGATGACGTGAGTTTGACGTGTAAAGATATTTGGAGCATGTGTACTTTTTAAATAATTAATGGTAAACATCTGGCTTTGATGTCAGGCTAGGGGGTCTTTTGATACCTTCTCTCAAGATATTTACTATCAAAGTTGAACAGTCATACAAAGAGAAAAGTATCATAAACAGGCAGAGAAAGCAGTTTTTCCATTGACAGTAGCCTCTGTAGAACACAAACCAATGCTGCCCCAGCTTTCATCATTGTGGATCTAATGTCAGTAGCTTGTGAAATAACACCTTCATCCAGGCATAACACACAAGATTGTTCTCTTTGCTCTTTTTCTTTTGTGGGGAAAAAAACAACTACCACTGTTGTTGTTCTTACTTTCCTAATCTACACGTACATGCTACAGAGAACTCTGTTCTCTCAGGGGTTGCAGATCTGGGAAATGGAGGAAATCAGTAACTGAGGTGGAAGGAGATAAGATGGGTTCAAAAAAGGTGGGAACACTGAAGTAATTTATAATACCTTTGTGACAAATGGGTGGAAACATCACAAATTGATGATATCTTATGCGATGCTGTATTTTTATTTTAACTAGTGCAGTGCCTGTTCAAAATGTGCCTGTCGATAGGGTCTGATGGCTTGGCCTACGTTAATCAAGTTTGCGGCTTTCATGAGAGAATCATCCAAACCAATTCACACTCGACGCTGCACTTCCTTGGGTCCTGAACAAGACTTGCAAAGATTGAAGTTGATTGGATGAGCACTTGTCGAAAAAATTGAAATACACTCTGTTCCCTCCATTTATAGTTAGATGAATAGCACTAATAGCTCCATTGGGAAATAAAACTCCTACATCTGCGATTCTGCTACATTTTACTCGATGAGCTCTGCAGATATGCAAGAGCTTCTTGCCATGTAGGCTGACTTCCACCCATGCTAGGGAGAAAGACAATGCTACAGACTTAAATTTTTCTCTCTGAGACAGAGTAGGTTAGTGAGACAGAGGGTAGGTGCTTCAGGGGCTTGTTAGATTGTCTGCTGTGTTTTCAGGATGACAAGGTGATAGGCCTCTGGGCAGATACAGTTAAGATCACAGAGTTGCAAAGGTGTTAAGGTGGCAAAGAGCTTATTTGCATGTTGGTGTGTGGGTACAGTGAAACACTTCAAACAGGAAGGTGTTAAAAGCATGCTCTGTGCCTGATGAGCAGAAGCTTTCAGGGAATTTTTCTAAATTAGTGACTTTTCATTCAGTGGCATGTTAACTTCGCTTTTTAGAGATTGTACAGATGTGTGACCTGGTGTTGACAGCACTGTATCATAAGCCAACAGCTAAGTGCTTAATGGATGTTATAAATGGAGTTAGAATCACGTGCAGCATAACATCCACCCCCGTAACCTTTTTCAATCTGTTCAGAATAAACTACAGGATATGCTTGGTATAGTTTTAATAATATCCTCATTATCAATGAACAGCTGGTCACTATGCACTCTGTCTCATTTAACGGAGGACGTTAGAACCAGTTGAACTTTTTTTGGTGGGCATTACAAAGGGCACTGATAATCAGAAGTTAGCTGTAAATTGGCATTGAATTCACAAGCTATCAAAAGTGTGCAAGAACATGTTCAAGAGTATTTCTAAGCTGACCTTTTGAAAGGAAGAAAAATTGAATATTAAAAGTAACAATTACAAGTAACAATTATTCAGCTGATTATCAGTTTATCTTGACAAATTGTTTGGTCTATAAAATTTAAGAAAATTTTTTTTAATAATGCCCCCCAGTTTCCCAGAGCCCTACCTTGAATATTCACTTAGCTTTTTTTGTCCAACTAATAGTCCAAAACAAATATATATTCAGTTTATTATTATATAAGATTAAGAAAACTAGAATTATTTATATTTGAGAAGCTGGAAGCAGTGAATTTTGGGCATTTTTGCTTAAAAATTACATAAACAATTGATTAATTAGCAAAATTGTGATTGCGATTAGGTTTCTGTCGGCAGACTAAACAATTAATTACCTAATCGTTTTCAGCTTCAACAAAACCTTTCCTGCCCTTTTACTGTCTGGGTTAAATAAATAAATTGGTAGTCAGCACTAAAATATATTGCCTTTATCAGTATATTTGTATTTCTAAGCTGAAAAGGCCTTCATAGTCTCCGGTAATAGTTCATAATTATGCAAATAGCTCTTTCGTTCTCATTATTTTTTGCCAGGTTTCGTTTTTAGTGAAGGACTGTCTTTCCCTGGAAAAGTTTACCCCTCTTTTAGAAGTGTAAAATTGTTGTCTCCTGTGAAGTTGATATTTTTAACTTTTTTTGTAGTTGTTGATTGGTATCTTGTCGCAGCGTCTGTCGCACAGACTCAGCCATTCAGATGAGAGAAGACACACAGTGTACCATCTTCAAGGCATTAATCATGGTCTATTGCAGGCTAACATCCATCTCTCTTCCTCTGGCTCTGTTCAGATTTAGTCAGTGTCAACCTCTGCTGTTTTCACACTGAGAAAAATTGCCTGTCTCGTTCCAGCACAGCTTTGCCTCATTTTACATCATCTATCATGGTGAAAGCTGTTGTTTGCTGTGGGAAATTTCCAAGCATTATTGAAACTGTGGTGCACAGATGCATTATACACAGATCTGAGTTTGCTATGTTGGTTGAGACTAAGCAGTATGTTCTTGTGTCTTGTGTGTATGTGTGTGTCTGTTTCTCTCTGGTTGTGGAGCAGGAGATGGAAGAGAGAATCCAACATTTTGATACATTCCTGTGACATGGAGAAAATATACCTATCAGGTAGATCCTGAACAGCCTGGGACCACAAAGACAAATACAAACTGAGTGAGAGAGAGTGATGGAGCTTCTGAGTTCAGCCCTCAACACAAAAACACACACAGAAAATCCAGCGCCCCCCTCTTGCTGAGAGGAAGCTCAACGAGGAGGAGGTTGAGGACAGAGACATTCAATGGTGCTATCGTCTCAGGAACCTGGCCAGATCCAGACCCATTCTACACAACCAAACCCCTGGAGGTGTGTCAGTCACACACACGCACACACACCAACGGTGACGGGAAAACCCTGGTGCTACTTGGGTGCTATCCTAAAACTTTTATCCATGCTGCTCTTGGGATTGCTTCTTAACTTGGACGACTATCAAAACCAACAGATTGGGTGATGTCATATCACAACCTGGCCGCTTCTCACGGGAGCGAGCCAAGCACACACAGACACACAGACACACAGACACACACACACACAGACAGACACACACACACACACACACACACACACACACACACACACACACACACACACACACACACACACACACACACACACACACACACACTCATTTGGATCCTCACCAGCAGAAGTGTGAATGCAGTGTCACTAGAAGGGGGCAGACAATGTTCTGAGTCACTGAACTACGTTGCTGAGCCAATCTCGCTCTCGAGTGCAACGCTCCATCATAGGCAAGTTATTATCACACTATTCTGCAAATCATTTTTTTTTTTCTTTCTGCTTTAGCTACTTGATTAGTTCAATATCTGAGCCACCGTCAAGGAATATTCAACCAGAAATAGAGAAGTTTTAGTGCAAACACAAACTCACCAAGGTTAGCACAGCAGGACAAGAACCGCTTCTCATTACAGCAGTCATCGGGTGTGGAAAGCTGTTAGCCCCCTCAGCGTTTGTCTCAGAGTAACTAGCCTGTAGACCAGCTGTGAAACCACCTCATTTGAAACATCTGCTCACAGACCACCGCTGTCGTTCAGTCTTATCAGATTGTCATATCCAAAATAGTTTGTGCTAGCTGCACCCCCCCACCTCATTCACAGTATGAATGTTTTCCCTCCCACTCAAGCTGTGCCCGCCAGTTGATTATCCTATCGACACCCCGGCTGAGGAACTGGAAGCTGTACAAATTGGAATGCGTCTGTAGTTTTGCACTGCCTAGTGTGTGCCTTATTTAAAACCTCATATATTTAGCAGGATTTTTATTTACTTGTTCTTACAATGAACAGGCCCCAAGTTGGGGTGGGTCTTAACCACTGAGGTCACAGCGACCTTGAAGCAAAAAATTCTATATATCTCAATGCCATTAGGTCGATTAACAACATATCTAGGTTATACATCTTTGCTTAGTTTTAACTTCAATCTGGGCCAACACAAAAATAATTAATGGCATTTGAAAACCTGAGGAATATAAATACTCACATCTGTGGCTGTGTAACTGTCTGGTCAGATATGTCTGAAGGACTGGAAATGTTGTTACGATATTTAAATGTATTTAAGCCCTGTTTTACCCCAGACCATTTGGGGAGGTCAGTGTCCACCTGAGCAGACAGCAGGTGTAAGGAAAGGTTGACAACACCAGCTTTTCTTCAGTTTTTCATATGCAAAAAAAAAAAAAAGAATCAAATGATCTATCGTGCCAACTGTTATCCCACTCCATCAAAAGGTGCTGACAAAACGGTGCCTGTTCACAGGAAATCTTTTTCATCTATGAAAATGTTTCATTAGATGGTCATACAACCTATGTATAATGTTGTGTATTTGATAATTATTTTCTACTTTTTTATATGATGCTTTGCTTGAGTTATTTTTTTTTTATTTTTTTATTTTTTTGGCATGGGTTGTGAATCCACAATGAACAAGGCCATTCTAGGCAGTGCCCATCACTAAGGTTTATAAATCATTACATAATTTGATTTTGTCCTTTCACATGTGTACCGACTTTATGAATTTATTTCATTGTTTTCTCAACACCAGACAAGAGAAGCTGGATTCTCATCTGTGGCCAACACAATATGTTCTCTGACGGCAGTAAGTTAAGGTATTTACTGAAGCTTTATAAAGTTTTCATGGCATGTTCATATTTTTGGAGATGCCATATTTCGAGCAGGTGTAGACTGGAGAAGGCCCCTTCTTTCTCTCAAACTACTCTTGTCCAATCCTCAAAACCTCTTGGTGCGACTCTGATCCCAGCTCACCTCTGCCTTTTCTCAGATCCTAGGTGACAAAAATAAAGACCATATGCAAACTGGCAATGACAGGTTAGCACTTGGACTACTGCAGAGAGAAAAACCAACGCTACCTCAGCTTAATTTATTTTAATGCGAAAACTGTTTACTGGGTACATAAACAGTATTTTCTCCTCCCAAAATACTGTTGCAACATCTACAGTACCATCTAAGGTACCAGATCAGTGCAACCACGGCTGCTGCAGTAATCCAAGAGTTGTTTATCTCTCTGATTGTTATGTATGTTTGCATTTGAGCCAGATGATGATTGCATAAATTTTAAGGATATTTCATGGACTGTATATTTTATACTTAAGTTTCAGGTTCTCTTAATTTCTACTGTACCTTGACACTGAGGAGGCGTCCTAGATCTGCTCCTCTCAATATTATCACCCCATATGTTCTTAGAAGCTAGAGAGAGCATTTTTGCCTCTTCACACATCCATCGCCTTTTTTTCCAAATTTTTTTTTTTTGTTTTTTTGTTTTTTTTTGTTTTTTGCAGATTTTCATCTCATGATTCTGATTATTTATTATTAAACATGTTTTACACCTAATATTTAGTAAATTGTCTTTTTGTACGTTTAAAATTTAAAAAATGGGGAAGCATCACGCGTCCGTTTTAACAATATTGCTGAATTGCGTAGCGTTTGTGTAGCAGGTTTATTTGGTGTGTACGGGGGAATAAAGGGTTTACAGGTTTCTCAGGTTCAACACACGACAACATGCCCTTTCAACTTTTCTATTTATTTCATTGTTCTGGTGTTTTCTTTCGTTAAAAGTGGTTACAGACTGCGGCATACTGGAAAAGACTAACATTAGGACGATACTGATATTTAAAACGTAGTGTCATCCCAGGAAGAGAAACAGAACCAGATTAACTTTTTGTTGTTCACTTTCTGCCAAAAGAGTTACTTTTATGGATTTAAAAACACATTGGGAAATAATATATGGGTAGTTTAAATGTCATACATTGTGATCTTCCTTTCTTGTTGTAAATTGTAGCCAGTTTGGACTAACAACCAATTTTTGTCTGGTAGTTGAGACTACTTAGTCCAGTATGCAGGAGGAGAAAGGGTTTGTTCTATCCTGAATTACTTTGTTCTTCCCTTTTTTTTTTTTTTTTTTTTCCATTTATTTTAGTCAAGACTTTTCATAGCTTTGTCAGTTCTTCTTTTGTGTATTTAACACACCTGTTCGCAATTGTTACTTTAGTGTAAGTTATATTTGAAATGAAACATTTACTGTATTTCTCAAATAAACTGCTGTGATATACTTGAATAAAGGTGCAAACTGTATATTCGAAGTGTTGTTTTCTTACTGTAAAGTTTGGGGAAAAAAACCTGTGATAAAGCAAACTGGATTTTTTTCAGATATTAGTGAAGACATTTAGTTGAATCTCCTTTTTCAAAAATCACACCTTGGTATATTTATATTCCAAAATGTTCTTATCCCCTGTGTTAATTGGTAAATGCACATAAGAAACCTCACTTACCTGATTCAATTAGAGCTATTTCCTTGAAAACTTAATTTTAAAAAAAATCCAAAAAACTATACCCTATATTATACATTATCCCAAAAACAGACTTGACATTGTTCATTGTTCTGGTATATGTATTAGGTTTCAATAACAATTGTTAATTTCTTCTTTTTGGGTACAGATTTACAGACATACCATTTGAATCCAACCTATCAGTTCTTTTCTCTAAAAACATTTATACAGAATTGCCTTCAGATTTTAAAATATACATATTTCCTTCCTGTATTTACAGAATACCAACCCAACATCTGTTGTGGGTTGCAAAGAAACACATTATACAAAACAAAAAGAAGCTGGAAAGAAAAACTATTGAAAGACAGAAAAAAACATGGATCAACAGATACCTTTTACAATAACAGTCACAGGTGGTTATTGTGCTTTTATCCAGAGGAACTACCCCAACTTGAACATCTGATGAGACGTCAGCGGAAGGGGGGAATTTCCTCTCTCTAAATCTACCGTTTTTTTCCCAGAGATCATGAGAGTATAAAATCGAGGGGAAATCAGACCACTCACCCTCCAGATGATATCTCAATCAGGCTGGAATTGCAAAAGAACAAAGAAAAAAATAATGATTTGCTCTTTCCAAACCCTACCTGACCCAGATTTTTATGGTTTTTTCCTATGTTGAGCAAGTCATTAAAAGAACCAGGTTAAATGGAGTTCAAATCTGTTTTAAAAAAAATCCACTTCTAGAGGAAAACAGTTGGATTCCTTTCCTTCACTTTTTCTCCTGTCCTGTAGATGTCACTACTGAAAAATGTTCATACACTACAAAGAAACTCTGCTCTCTAATGAATGACTTGAAGCCTGCACTTGTCAAACACAATTTACTCTAAAAAGGGACAAGAATCTGGACCTGCAATGGCTTTTACTGCACCGAGTCAAGGTGTGTTAAAGAAACAGAGAGGTGGTGAGTTTAGAAGGATCTGGAAAAGACAGAACTGAAAAAAAAATGACTTCATTAAAAACCAAGAAGCTTGTAAATTACTAAGAGGGTCCCTGTGCCTTTTGAATGAGAGGATGAACTACTACCATGACACATACAGTACTGGAGGTTAGGCATTGCCATTTGACATGGCTGAGTAGTTGAATATGAGTACATTCTGCACAGGGATTTTGGGGGGTGGGACGGGTAACAGGGTGAATGGATGCTGGCATCAAGTCCAGAGGTCTTTGACCAACCGACCGGCCCGCCCCTAAGCTGCCATCGTGCATCATCCCACAACCGGAGCTCAACTGGTGTTTGGCGTCGACCCAGTGTGATCGGGTACGAGCTGCCCTCAGCCGCTCTGGATGTACTTTTTGATGACCACACAACCGTGCCTGAAGAGTGGGCAGGGTAGTGACTGCAGGAGCGCCCAAGTGTTGGTGCAAGGGTCAAAGGTTTCCATGTTTCCGAGGGCCGGACCCTCGCTGCTCACGATACCTCCTGTGGCATAGATCTTCCCGTCCAGGATCACAGCACTGCATAGACAGACACAAAATTAGTTTTGTTCAGTTGCCTTCCCTTTAAAAATTATAATCCTTAAAGAAACACTTCAACATTTTGGAATATTGAATATATGTGCATCCACTTTCTGGGAGGAGTAGGATGAGTAAATATGAAGCAACAGCCAGCAGCTGGTTAGCTTAGCTTAGCACACAGACTCCAAAAAGCAGGGAACATGTAGCATGGCTTGCAATTTTACAGAGGATTAGACGCCCATTTGTCGTGTTATTTGTTTAATCTCTACAGAAAATTAAGTGTGAAAACAACACATCCCCATTTTACAAGGCGTTATTTGCCTATTTCGTGGCCACCACCAGTGACTTTCTAGAGTTTCTGGTGTTTGCTGGGCAACTGCTCAGTTGGGGTTTATAACCTCCATTATAACTATGAATTGTTTTTATACATCAGTTTTGTAACAATCATACAAACAAGATACGAGTTAATTAGTGAGCTTTAGAGGGGCTGGCAGATGGATTTTGTTACCATTTGATAAAGCCAGTCCAGCAGTATCCCCCTTTTTCCAGTCTTTGTGCTAAGCTAACTGGCTGCTGTTTGTAGCCTTATAGACATGGGTGGTTTCAGTCTACTCATCTAACTCTCGGCCAGGGAGCGATTTTTTTTTTTTACAAGGCGAACTATTCCTTTAAGATTTTCATTAAATCAATAAGTGTTTTTGATATAATTTATGGTCAGCATTTTTTCAGCAACAGCCATACAGTGTTTACTCATTCAGTGTATATCTCTATATTGTAGAATTAATGTTAGTTGCAGAGTCCCCCATTTGTTACTGTTATTTCTGTAATTTCTGTTTCACTGATGACAGCTTCACTGTTTACCGTTCGCTTTTCTAATTGCATAGCAGAGCTGTATTGAGTTGCTGCTAATGCAGACATTTCCTTCTGCTGCTGCTTCATAATAAAAACATTCAACTGGTGAAACATGGTGTGGCTACCAAACACGTCATTTTTGGCACAAATAATAATGAGATGTAATCAGTGTCAGGAAGATAAATAGGTGAAACCAAAGGTGAGCTAATCTGACTTTGATATTAGAAAGCTACAGTATGAGTCACAGCAGCCCTTAATATTAATCGTGATCAGACAACAAAGCCAGACAGAAGACAACATCTCCACAAACATGGCGATTGTTGTGCCGGAGGTCATGCCTGAGATTAATTGATATGTCTAACATATGCTTTCGACATGCCCAACAAGGCTACTTTGTAAGGTAAGAAAAAAATAAATAAAAACCAAACACATTACATTCCCTCTTGAGGGCGAGAGAGAAAACTAATGAAAAAGCAAATATCTGTACAAATGTGCTCATTTGATATGAGAAACAGAAACAGGAGTTTGTGTGCAGAGAGGATTAAAACTTGGGCTGTAAGCTGATTAGGGCTTTGTACTCCTACTGGGGTTTGGAATGATCTGCATTTACATAAGGTGCACGCTAAAACACACACAAACACACACAGCGAGCAACATGCAGTCCTATTGCATAAATTCACAACACTATTGGGACTCAAAAGATTATTACATAAAGCCTAAATCTACTCAGAGAGAAAGCCCAGCTGATCCAAAATGGAGAGAGCACAGGGCAAAGCCCGGAGCTGTTCTTCTTGATAAACAGAGGGGAGGTGCGGGTCTGCGGAGGGCTGGAAGCAGCGAGGGGAGAATATCAGGCCTCCTGCACGATGACCTGCTAGACTTCGTCTTCTGCACAGGAGCATGCACTGCAGATTGTGCTTTTTCTTAGTATTTCTCTTTTGGCAGTTCTGTGTGTTTGTTGTTCGCCCTCCTTTCCCACATCTTTTTGTGTCTTGTGTTAGACTTAGTTAAATGTAGCAGAACAGCTGCCTGGCGTGTGCTGGTGCAGCTTATCAATAACTCTGACAACATGATTTATGTTATACATTCTGCACATAAGATCACTGTCTGTAATTGCTTCCCAAATGCTTTTTGTGCATGCTTCTTTCTTTCTCGGCTTGTGCAGAAAAAAAAAAAAAAAAAAAAAAGCTTTGGCCTAGAAAACTTCACAAGTTCATTATCCAGCAAACTGCATACCTCAGTAGCTTGAGCTGACTGGGATATTAGGACATGATCCCACTGTTGTTAATTTTCATTTATCTCCCGTCATCAGCCATTATCTTTCCAGAAATGCTATTAAAGTTACAATTGTAGACTGCAGTTTCTGCTTTTTTTTTTAGAACACAAACATTTCACTTACCTAACTACATGCAAATAAACAAAAAAATACAATTGACTTATATGTCAATCTAATAACTCGGGGTACTATAGTGCAATTAAATGCTTTGAAAGAAAGTTGATTAAATCAAGCAGACTCTTTTCGAACAGATCTGTCTTGGTTCTCTCAGCGTGACAGACAGTAGTATTACTGATCAAGCAAATCAAGCCCGTGAATTAAAAAGCTATTTTTCTACTGAGGGAGAAATTTCGCAACCGAAATGCATTGTGTTAGAAACATTGTCAGCCCACAACAGATTTTGTTCAAATTTTAATTAGCTGGCCTGAATACATTTTCCCAGTGAAACCGTTTACCTGTGTTATAACACAAAGCCTGACAGATTACTAATAAGCTTGATTTTTACATACAGACAGGTGACAAATGAAAGGAAAAACCTGAATAAATAATTGGAGAAATTTAACGAATGCAGAAGCTCTACACAGGTGCATTGCATGGTACAATAAAGGAATTAACATCCAATCATGCTCTGTAGCATGTATAAAAATGCTGAGCAGGCCCAGTTGATTCTGATTTTGTATCAAGATGGCAAGAGGGAAAGAGCTTAGTGACTTTAAAAGAGAGTTCATTGTTGGGGCACGGTTGGCAGGAGCTTTCGTCACAAAGACTGCTCAGCTGGCCGGTGTTTTAATAGCAACAGTGACAACAGGACATCAGGAAATAGGGTCAGACATTGTGATAGACGGCGCACATTTGTCGACCACGATGCTTTTGCATTAGTGCGATATGTAAGGACAAACAGAAGAGCAACTCTTCCTCAGGTGACTGAGAATGTCAGTGCAGGATGTGATCAGACTGTGTCAGCAAGAACAGTCTGGTGACAGTCACAAAGAGAGAGATGTTATTGTAGGGTTTCAGTGCATAAACCCCTGATTACAAAGATGAATGCACATTTGAGAGTTCAGTGGTGCAAAAACTATGGGCCCTGGTCTACAAAGATGTGGAAAGAAAGTTATATGGTTAGATGTATCATCCTTCACCATATACTCCACAAGTGGGCGAGTGAACGTGCAGCGGACACAGGAGAACAATACAGGCCTGAATGCTTGACCCCTACAGTGAGGGGATCTGGTGGCTTTATTATGCTGTGGGTGGCTTTTTGCTGGCATGGTTTGGGTCGACTTGCCCACTTAGAGGGAAGGGTCACTTAAAATCAATACAAAGTTAATCTGAGTGATCATCCTTATCCTATGATGAAACATTTCTATCCTGATTGGAGTGGTCTATTCCAGGATGACAATATCCCCATCCATACAGTCACCAGATCTCAACCCAATTGAAAACCTATGGGAGATTTTGGACCGACATGTTAGACGGCACTCTCCATCACCATCATCAAAACACCAAATGAAGGAAAATCTTTTGGAAGAATGGTGAACCATCCCTCTAGTAGAGTTTCAGAGACTTGTAGAATCAATGCCAAGGAGCACTGAAGCTGATCTGGCAGCACGTGGTGGCCCAACACCTTACTAAGACACTTTACGTTGGTTTTTCTTCTTTAATTTGTCACCTGTCTGCATATTTTGAGGCTTTGCAATAGTGTTTTTGAAGCTCTACACAAGACAGATCCGAAATTTGATATTTTGAAAATTCTTTAAAATTCCACACTGGGGATTTAACTTACATGCGGTGCTGCTACATTAATAATCTCTTACCTGCAGAACTGCCGAGAGTGATTCATGTTGGGACCAGCCTTGATGTTGCCTTTGTCTGGGTCATAAATAGTGGTGGCTCGAGCATAGGCTCCTCCCAGAATGAATATAAAGCCGTTTAGACTGACTGCAGGGGCGTATTTGTTATCTAAAGATATGAGGAAGAGAGAAAGAGGGAAGGAAAGGGGAGATTTTTGTTAAAGAAAAAACAGTTATTGTTTGCATGACATTCTTCCACACAGCAGAAATTTCCATTCAGTGTAATGGTCTCAATTTGTTTTGTTTTTTTCCCCTCATTCTTTTTCCTACGGTCCCCAGGCCGCAAAAATCATCAACATTCTCCTTATCACCTTACAGATGTGCCATTCTCAAGATTGCTTTGGAAGAAAAAAAAAAAAAAAAAAAAAAAGGCTGAGTAGATGGCAAACCAGTTAAAAAATGGAGTTCATAAATCACTGCGGCTTTATTCGGTTGTGTTCCAAAACATGTTTGGGCTTGGCAGCAATATAAAAGAGTTACCTAAGTCCCAATAATTCACAATTGCATTACACCCTCTGGCAACTCCATAGATTCACAAAGAAAAAATAAAGAAATAAATAAAAGAAAAAAACACCGCACATGTATTGGAAATACATGAGTGAACAGGTGGGATACTGCATACTGTGCATACTGCATAATTCAATCTGATACGGTATATAGCACATGAGGAAAACAGAGGCATTGAAGCAACACTGCTGAAGAATTATAGATGATGAGAAACAAAATGAAACAATGGTTTGTGCGGAACGATGCCATTGGAAACCTGCAACTTGCGAGCAGCAGCCCTGCTGTGTGGGAAAAGGAAGTATATTTCAAACTTGGAGAAATTTCTCTAGAGCAGACTGCAGCTGGCCGATTTAGCAGCAGCATGAATAATGCACCGACACATGGCTGTGAGCTGCCGTTCTCGCTGTTTCTTGCCACAATGGATGGACATCCCTCATTGAAGATAGGCAACAGGAGGAGTAAAGTTGACGCCTTAATAATGGCGATGGAAGCCCTAAAAGCTTCTCTTGTGTATGAATTACCTCCCCTTTTCTCCGCCTTTTCCTCAGCTGCTGAGAGTCTAACATGTTTAATTTACAGGTCATCTCTGGAGACAAGAGCTGCTACTCAGACTGACTCTCTGAATAAGCCACAAGAAGACTGAGAGTTTACAGCCAAGCTAGCAGCTCTTTGAGTCTTTGAGGCTGTACTTAAACACAGCAGTGTTTTGAACTAAATGTTAACATCAGATTCCTAAAATGCTCGCAATGGCAATGCTCGCACGCTGATGTGAAGCATTTATAATGTTTACAAGCTGAGACTGAGGAATGTGATTAGTTTATTTGGAAATAAAACAAAGTGCCGGGTAAAAATTTTGACATGATGATGGCACAAGAACAAAAGTTAAAGGCTCACCAAAGTTATTAGAATTCATCCTGAGGAGATATCAGGATGAATTATAATCCAGGATGAATTATAATAAAGTCAGTATCAAATTTTATGGCAACCTATCTAACAGTTGTTGAGACATTACACACAATAGAAAAATAGCTAAAAAACACTTAACTTTAGCCTTTAAATGACTTCACGTGGTTGTTTCATGTGTTCCATTACCACACTGTGATCATTTACACACCAAAACCCAGTCTGAACTTCCACTGCAACCATCAGACGCGCCAGCTTCAATTTTTTGCCCTTGAGAAACAAGTTGTCACTGACTGGTCCTCCTCAAATTCTTCCTGACGTGTTTATTTTCTTATTTTACCTTCATCTCATTGATATGCTGCTGCCAGTCTTTCTGAGCGTGTGTGTGTGTGCGCCAGGGTAAGCGTGTGTACATGATGTTTTGTGTTAGGTCCCATAAACACAGAACACTCGTTTCTGTCTACTCGGCACCTGAGGCAGAATAACAACAGGATCCTCTCAAAGGAAAACCCTCTGTCTCTTTTATCCCCACAGAAACTCTCACCATCACTTCCTGCCTCTGTTGTGGACCAACAGTAAGCAGCAGGTTTGAGTGCTTGGAGGAGTACCAGGCAGGTAAATGTTATTCTCATTTGGCAAGCCTCAAAGGATTGCTGTTGGGGTTCAAGATCTCTCCACCACTTTCCTTTTGCACAGAAAATTAGCTGTTTCTGCTTAAACAAAACTGAGATACAGTAAAGTATTTTCTGTGTCAGCTGAAAACCTTCTAATTATAAGACAAACCCTGCTATTCTTGAAGACTCGCAATGGATTCTGTCTGGTTTCACTGCTCTGAGGTTAAAAAACTTAGTCAAGAATCCATACTCTACACAAAAAATGAATAAAGGGAAGTGGGAAAAAAAGGGAGCAAAACAAGGTTTTAACATGGCAGTGGCAACAGAGGTAGAGCTGTGTCTGTGGGGCAACACAGGCTGACGCAGCCTCTCACACCCTGGTAAAACAGCTTAGTCACCAAATCTGGGACCCCTCTTGCTGAGGTCAAGGACAAGCAAAGGAGTAAGAACACACACAAACACACACAGCTATGATGACATTTGTGGCTTCTGTCTAAACAAACACCTTGTTGTTCCCCTAACATCCTTTCCTATCTGATTCCTGCATCAACACAGTGGATATCGGATTCTATAAAACCAGAACACTACCGCAGTGATCACACACACACACACACACACACACACACACACACACACACACACACACACACACACACACACACACACACACACACACACACACACACACAAATATATCACAGCTCACTCAATGAAACCAATACTGTATACTGTACATATCTAGATAAGACTGCTTTTGTTGATAAAGACTCCCAAACAGCAGTCATCATCACAAAGCTGCAGCATTACATCGACACAGAAATGTGCGGTCAGTCACAGACGAAGGAGTAGCAAGGAATAAACAAGACATTCTCCTCTGAAAAAGATGGTGGACGACGTAAGTATCCTGCTCGGTATCCTCTCTAGCGTCCCGTGGCCCACCAGAGAGAATGAGGGAGCAGGAGAAATAGGACAAAGAAGCTTCAGTTCATGCTGCCAGAAGCTTAGATAAGATTACAACAAGGTAACTGGAGCAGCAAAAACATTTTTTTCCACACACAATGTCCTTTAATGTGGTGTGAGGAAAATAAGAGCAGCCTTTGAAATGACGGGCCAAAATAGCTAAAAGAGGATGATGTATTTTATTCAGTATGATGGAGAACGTATGAGGGGGACGTGTCCATTTTGGTAACTATGGAAACATCCTCCCCACCTCTCTCCCTCTGTCACTTTCCCTTGCTCCTCTGCCACATCTCAACTGCTGTACCCGTTTGGCCGCTACGTCATTAGCGCGAGTAATTGTTCTGCAGTCAATTTCCCGATAGAGCAATCAAGGCGCGGCGCTTCTGCTCTCAGGTCCCCACAGCTCACCAGTCGATGGAGACCTGTCTGTCACCTGGGGACGCACGATGGGTGAAAACCAGCGGGAGCCGGCTGGAGTTTGTGTGTGTGTTTCCATGTGTATGTGTCTGAGAGGATGTTTAAAGAAGTTGTGTGATAGTAAGTGACTTTTTGTGTGTGTTTTAAAGGGTCAGTTAGATATAGCATATAATAGCATATTGTCTTACTCAAGTGCTATCTAGTGAGTCTTTACTTTGAGCTAAATGCTCAAAGTAAAGTCAGCATGCTAAATGTCAGCATGCTAAAATTCTGATGTTTAGACAGTAATGCTTACTATGTTCATCATCGTAGCTCAGCATGTTGGCACTTAGCCCAAATACAGCAGAGGTTGATAGAAATTTCATTCAGTTTTGCAGGTATTTGGCCTATACCAAACTGGACATATTGCTATTTTGACGTAATGGTGTCACTAGAATGAGAGTAAGGAGATCACCCAAGTTAAAACAATTCCTTAGGTAAACATGAACTTGTGTACCCAATTTCACGGCAATCGATCCAATAGTCGTTGGGATGTGTTTGGACAAACGTGGCGAGCCGAAAGACCAACATTTCCATCCCTCAAGCCATGATGCTAGCATAGGCAACAATCAAATGAGATACAGAGTTCCATAAGTTGGGACAACTATTTCTTGTTAAAAACTGACAGCTATGTTCAGTAGGATGACAAATAGGAGTCTGTCTGGTTGAGTTAGAGTGACTCTCTTATTATCTATTAAAAATGCTAATTTGAAAAGCATTAATTTCACAAAGTGTAAGAGGCTGACATTGAAATAAAGAGGTCAAATGGGAGCAAGGATTTCAATAGTTTACAAATCTAACAAAACATTTTATGGAGATCGAAAATTTCAGGAAGGATTGTTAAAATTGTTTTTGCCTATACTACTGTATGTTGCAGTGCCAAAAGACATGATAAATTGAAGAGGTCTGTGGATTATTCAGAGTAGCAAGGACATTTTTACAGAGATTTTTGAATGCTGATTTTTTTTTAAATGTCATCCTTCTTTGTTGTGAGTACCACTAACAAAATTCCTTCACCTACTTTGTATTGGGATGGAGGCAGAAATCTCAGAGACAAATATCACAAAACCTTGGCATTTTTGTAATTTGTGTGAGCTAACCTTTTAAGAAAAGCAATGAGGCTACATAAATAGTTTACTGCATGTGTGGGTACTCAGTATATATACTGAAACTGACAGATATTGAAGATATCATCTTCCTTTGTCTTCAATATCTATACAGATACTAAAGACAAAGGAAGATGATGAATGAAGGTGCAAAGACACCATGCACCTCCATGCATCTCAATACTCGTTGAAGGGACTATTTTTGGCATGAGTATTATTATTTTTCACTCTGCAAGAGATAGGAAAGTCAGTCCCGATAAATGTTTGTGAAACCCATTTGCAGTCCATGTGGGAGATGATCCAGGCGGAGGGAAAAGACACACATACGCACGCATACACAGGCGCACAATGGTAGAAAATGCACACAGCTGTATTTGTGTCAGTCGATAAGACAGTGCTGAGAGACGGAGGAGGGAGGCATACAGAGGGGGAAACAGTGAGACAGAGATGGGGTGAGAGAGAGAGAGATGAGCAGAGAGATTAGTGGGGAGAGTGATGGAGGGAAGCAGAGGGTTGATCGAGAAGTGCTCCCCACCCGCTCACTAAAATCAGTGCCAGCCCAATTTCATAGGAAGCACTAAACCCGTCCATTATCTCCTGGCTCGTTGGTTGTCAGACGCAAGCTCATCTACACCCTGACAGATGAGCGTCTGTCTGTCTGATTCTGTCATGCGCACGCACACACACACACACACACACACACACACACACACACACACACACACACACACACACAACACACACACACACACACACACACACACACACACACACACACACACACACACACACACACCTAAAGATAAACACCATGCGTGCACACACACATTGAGTAACCTCCTGGCTTGTTACATAATTCATGCGCTGTGCACCTGTTCCCTCAAGGGATGTATAGTTGATATTAGGTATGCAGAGGTTGTGTGTGTCTGCATCTCTGTCTGTGTGTGTGTGTGTGTGTGCGTGTGGTGTGTGTGTGTGAATCTGAGTGTTTCTCACCAGACTTTTCTCTCATTTTTTCCTCTGCCAGCTGCTCTGTCAGCCCTTTAATACCATTCAGCTCTCGCCCCAAACACCCCCGTTATATAATCATCATTTCGCTCACAGTAGTCTCTCTCTCAAAAGGCAGTAATAACAAAGAGCAAGTTTTTGGGCCATGGCGCTGAAGGAAGTGCCTTGTCTTGGTGCTTTTAATGACAGAAGAACAACTTCTTGTCAGGAAACATTTGAATGTAAATACATTTGTGACCCTGTGTTTTTCTCTGATACTCCCTGCTCTGAGTGTTGCCTGCAACAGTAAGCCGCTATCTGAGATAATGATTCTCTTTTTTTAAAAGCAGCATTTGGACAGCTCTTTTCTCTGAGAATCCATCATGTGCCCACATCTTATATGGGGTAATCAAATATAGAATTTATATTTGTGTGGAAAATTAATCTAATCAAATGCAAACACATTTTTTTTTAAATTTGATAATATTTATTTCTGTTGCAGCATCAAAGAAATAGTTCAATATTTTGGGAATTTTTTTTATTTCCATTTTGTAGAGAGTTAGATGAGAAGACACCACTTTCAACAAATAGTTCAGCACGTAATCCTCTGTAACAGCAAATTATTGTTTTTCCATTTTGGTTTGTGTACGGATTAAACAAATGAGATATAAGATATTAATTAGTGAGTTTTAAAGGTGGTAGGAGGTGGATTTTGTTACCTTTGGAAAGAGACAGGATAGCTTTTTCTCCCTGTTTCCAGTCTTTGTGCTAAGCTAAGCTAACCGGCTGCTGAAAGATCAATCTTCTTTTCTAACTCTTTGCAAGAAAGCAAATAAGTGCATTTTCCAAAATGTCAAAATTTGTTTTAACACAATGAATTATGTGGGCTGAGTTGAAATGTCACATGTAAGGTATGTGTACAGCAGTGTTTTTCAGGCCCAAATGTTAAACGAAAAGACTAGCAGAATATTTTCAAATCAATAGCCATCATTTCTATGATGCATCTTTCAAAGACATATTTTTGTGAAAAAACCTGCACTGTGAACACAGCTGTCAGTGTTTTGAATCTCGCAGTTGTTCACTGAGTGTTTTTCCTGCTACCTTGGAGTTATAGCAGCTTGTTTAAAGTGTTTCATCTGGTGCTCCGTCCTTCACGGGTCCCTGGTAGCTCCGACTGGAATGTGGCTACAGGTTTGTGAAGTGAATAACCACAGTTTGGCCAATAACATGTCCAAAGCTATGGTCAGACCAACTTATCATTTCAACTATGGTTTTCACATTATAATGATAGAACCATAACATGAGAAGACGGGGAATTGTGGGAAATATTGAGTAGGATGATAATAATAAGGAGAAAACAACAGGAATGGAAAAGGTCAGACACTGCTCACTGAATTTTCTTTTGACACGAGAAACTGCAATACTGTGGACTAAAATCACATCTATAGTGGGTTTCCAATCTTCTTCAATCTTCCAAACTGACCAGCACTTTAAAATAGGATACCCACACTTACAGACATTGGAGGGGATTCGGTGTGTATGTATTGCAAAGGCAACATGGAGCAATAACAAAAGATTCAGCCTCATACAGTCATCTACTGTGTGACAATATGTTGCCTTCAAATGGCAATCAGGACTTTATATTTACAACAGGAGAAGTCAACTACATGATATGGTGTTCAAGTGAGTAGAGTTGTGAGAACAGTGTTGCTAGGCAACGGGGCAACCATAATAGAGGCCCAAAGACTCCTTGTTGCTTTCTAACGAGATAGCAAGATGTCAGTGACCAAAGATTAAAGGAACGCATGCATATAAATGGTTACAGTAATGTTGTTGCAATACATGCCTTTTCCAGTTTTGCTGTTACATTAATAATAAAAAGCAAACATTAATATTTATGTTTTTATGATGTGTTGGAGGAGAACAATTTAGCTAGTGAGTGGGTTATTCTCTCTCAAATGGAAAATGTGAGGCATAATTAGGGAAAACAGATCATACATTTGGACATATCGAACTGTATCCTGGGACACACTGGTTTAAAAAGGAAAAAACAGCTCTGTTGGAATATAAAAGGTGATGGTAACAATGGCAACACATCCCCTGAGGACGTAACACAACTTCTCTTTGTGTTGAAGCTTGTGTGTGAAAGAATGTGCTTGTGAATCTGTGAAGACTACAGTAGGTGTTTTCACCTGTCTTACCTATCATGGGCGATTCAATGAAACTCCAGGTATTGCTCTGTGGTACAAAGGACTGGAGGACACCAGCTGAGCGCCCGGCCTCATTCACACCTCCGAACACGTAGACCTTCCCTCCACACACTGTGGCTGCTGCAGAATGGACTGGCTTGGGTAGAGGAGACACTGTTTCCCATTGGTTGGTGATGGTGTCATACCTGAAGAGAAAAAATTTGATTTTTAGATATTTTGAGTTTTGGTACACGATTATAGTAATTTAAATCTTGGATGTATTAGAATTAATGTAACACATAATCTTAATCTAGAGAAACGAGATAAGATGAAGGTCAAGGTTCAGACTTGACTGATAAGTAAAGTCATGACCCCACCTCCATTAAACAGATCCACACGGGGAGTCTCTAAATTATTCTAACACTGCAGTCTGTCATTTATACCCACACACACCAACAGTATACAGAAACACTCTGATTTTAAAGGTCCCACTGCTCTGAATTCACAGTGAAACGCTCACTTTGGCTGCAGGGCTGACAGATATAATTAGCAGAATGCCTACACCACTGGGGAAGATGAAAAAGACCAACCATTACGTACAATGACAGCAATTAAGGCAATTACACAAAGCAACATATGTTGGGAGCTACAAGCCATTAGTCTCTAGAGTTGGGCTATGTGTCAATGCTGAGCTTTGGACCTTTCTCATTGAGCCACACTTTGGCAGAGACTTCAACGCCGAGCCTAAAACTCAGCCGACCCAAACTGGCACAAACAGACACAGCCAGATGAAAGGGTCTCACACAATAGGCTGCATGACAACAAGACACTGGCTTATAGTCCGATGTTGAGGGTGTGTGTGTGTTTATAAGTACATTTCTTAAATTTGCATTTGTGTTTAGTGTGTGTCTAGACGCGTGTTTGTGTGTGTGTGTTTTTTGCCCCAGGGCTCCATTAGTGCAGTGTGTTAGCAGTGTAATCCTGTGTCCATGGGCCACTGATCAAAGCAGAAGCACCGACAGCTTTCCAGCTCGAGTAGGCCTCATTAAAGAGCCGCAAACAGATCCAGGATCTGTGATTATAACACACATCCATTCAGCCTTCTTAATCAAGGTTGTCTCTTTGTTATAAAAGAAACACCTTTACATGAAAAACAATATCCAACGTCCCCAAGGACAACAAAACTTACACTTCAAACACTATAGGGATGCTTTAAAAAAATAGACACCCACACTCTCACTTGAAAGTAATTTTTTAAAGTACCATTTTTCCACAGGGGTCAATGACCTTCATTAGGTGTTGTGTCTAATTTTGCAAGCGCACAGGTGTCTACTTCTTTTACTTCTCTTTTTAATTTTTTCATGTGATTACCTGTCAAAGACATACAGGTCTGTAAAGATATTTTTTCAGTCTACAGCTGCTCTGCTGCTGCAGCTCTTGTGGCATTTGAAGTAAGGATGAATTTAAATGACACCTGGAAGCACTGGCTGCATCAAACTTACTGGGCGAAAGCTGGTAGATAAAGTATGAGAGGAGATGAGTGAATTAGCCTTTGGGAATATCCTCTTTGGGGGTCTGATAATGTCCCTGGCAACAGCTGCTGAGTGTACGGGTTTAAATTGACAAGCAGTCTGAGGAAGTAGTGACACAGAAAACCCTCTGGGAAAGGTGGACTCGAAACACTCACAGTGCCAATTACCACTGTTAAACACACGCATGCACACGCACGCACACGCACGCACGCGCACACACACACACCCACACACACACATGCATCAGGTTGAGTAACTGAGCCCTGCTGAGATAGAAGGACTAACACGTGTCTCATTCTCTGGCAGATGTAATTACCCCTCGGACCACATTGGGGGAGGTTCATAAATTTAAGGGTCAGACACTGCTGAGTGAAACTGATTACGGAATAGACAAAAGGCCATAAGGACAACTGCAAACAGCTGGTTAAAATGAGAAAAGATGAATGAAAAAAATCTTAAGATTCAATTCTGCGCAAGAAAAATACAGCTTTACAGTTAAAGTTACATTACTCAGATCCTCCTAAAGAATTTTGCCTTTGAGGCTAAATACACAACACAGCCAAAGCTGCAATAATCAATATTTTCATTTTAACAATGGATCAAATGACTACATGTAAAGTAAAAGAGGTAGTTCGTAGTTGAGATACCACAGAATTATCACCCAACTCTGCAGTTCCTCTCAGCTCTTCAGAACTTTTTAGCTCATTGGTTTGTTTCTACAGCCTGCAACTTTACTCTTTTGGTTCACTCTCACTGCTCTCATCAATCTTGTTTCAAGTTGCAGAAAGCAGCAGCTTTAAGTAAAAGGACTGTGAAAAACTGAGTGTAGTAAAAGTTAGCAATTAGCTGGTGAAAATAGTAGAGCATTTAGCTGCTAGATAGCCAGATATTACCCTCAGAGAATGAATATTGGACTTACTTTTGTCAGCTGGCCAGAAATGTGACTCCAAATAATTGCTGATGTTGCTTCATATCAGCTGAATGTGTAAATAGGCAACTGTTTGCAAACACGCTGAGCACAACAATTTCACAAAGTGATAATATGCCCCAGAGTAGTTGCAGCTTTCGGATCAATATAAAATGTCAGTTTTTTACATTTAACAGTCAAAAACTAAGCTAATCTTCTTTCAGGAATTTTGTGTAGTTTGATCGAATGATCAGATTCAGATTTTTACATTTCTTAATTCTGCCCAATTCAATATAGTGAGAAACAAAGAAAAATCTCATGTTAAATAACCAGTCAAATAAGAACTCTGTCAGATAATATTGTGCTCAAGTTAAACTCCATTTCTTTTAGTAAGAGGCGGATCAAGAAAATAGGTTTCAAGGGCCATTAATGTAAACACGGCACAGCTATCGTGCAGTCAAGTAGGCCAGGAGTTCTGATAAAGAAGAACATGTGTAGGTCAGATGAAACTCAGTGACTGAGACAGTCTCAGAGGTCACGAATCTGATTGAATTCATTATACATGTGATTCACCATCAACCATTTAATATGAACTGTGACATTAGGACTGACACTAAAAAGATTCTTTGAGTGGGTGTATATTGTTCGAGTGGGTGTATATCTCCAAGGCAAAGGAGATGGAGGAAGGAGAGAGACAGAGAAAAAACCCCCCACTAAAATCATTACAAAAACAAAGACTATGTCTCTCCTTCTTTTTCCTCTGAAGCTCTCTGTCAGACAGAAAAGGCAGACAGAGCCTTTTCATTGTCACCAAGACAGTGTAGGAGTTTATCCATCAACATGTTGCACTGCATCGACTGCTTTCTTTTTTTCGTTAAGTGTTTATACACAAAGACTGATCACCACATGAAGCCATGTAATCGGCTGTAGCTCCTGACAGGGCTTGTTTCATCATGCAGGGACAATCATCTCGAAAATGCTGCTGCGGGGTTACAACAGAACAAACAATGTAGGTTTGTGTTCTCTTCTGAGGGAGAAAGACAGAAAGACAGATTGGAAGGGTAGACAGAGAATGAAAGAGAAGAGTCCAGCCTTTCAACAAGATTTGCCTATGAATATGTAATCTGGATGAAGAAAAAATGTGTTAATGCCTGCAACATGCACTGTGACACGTCAGCAAATTAGAATTATAATTCGATGTCAGCTAGGTGTAAAAGCGACCCATGCAGTGTGATTGTGTCGGTAAAAGAACACCAGCTAATGTCTCTCCAGACCTTGTTCTTCACTGACCCATCAGGATAAGAACAATAATGTTTGATAACAGGTGAAAATGGAAAGTTGTCTTGCACCTGCCATGTTTGTTTATGTTGACAGATGGATGTGCCACCTCCCCACCTGCTTGCCTGCCCTGCACATAGTGCACATGAAAAAATATCATATCAAATACCAGCTTTCAATCTACATTATGGGGAAAGTATAGACACTAAATACTAAGTGGTAAATATGAGGATTGGACAGGGTTGTGCATTACCTGAATGATATATTCACACATGAACCACATATTTATTGATTACTGGTAGCTGATTCAGTATGACACAGCAAGACCCATTACAATATTATATAAATGAGTGCATATAATCCAATTTTTTGCATTTATTTTTGGCTCTGCTGTATGTATCTACTCCATGTTTTAGAGTAGATTTAACATAAAAAAAAAAAAAAAAAAACACCTTTAAAAGGATGAGGCTACTGTTATTTTTATTCTTTTCTGCTATCAAATCTGACAAAATGACCAAAAACAACAAAGTTAGGGCATCTCTGAATACTTTACAATTTCCCTACACTGTCTGGTGCACTTAGCCACAAGCCCTTCCCCTCAAACTCAAAGACATTAGTCTTAAAAAACAAGTCAAAAATATATAGTGTGATTTTTTTCAAAAGGCTAGGTCATTTTCAAAAAAAGCTGGGCACTGTTTTTTTTTGGCAAACATTACTCAAACAGGAGTAAATAGTGCATTTGATGGGAACTATTTTTAGTGACAGATTAATGCACATGCTCCAGTGAGTCTTTATGGCAGTAGAATGGTGTATGTGGGGTTTGCTCAAAAGAAACTACAGTGCCCATGATCATTGTCATGAAGTAACATGTCACCCAACATGTCACAGTGTGGCTCATTGGCCCTACCCCAGGGGACCCGGTAAGGTGGACGCCTTAACTCCGATCACACGAGCAGTGGATAACTCCAAATGAATTACACCAAGAAACGTGAAGATCACGCTGTGGTAAGGTGGACGCCTTAACTCCGATCACACGAGCAGTGGATAACTCCAAATAAATTACACTAAGAAACGTGAAGATCATGCTACGCTGTTTTCTAAAACCCATTTCTTTTCTCTTTAAAAAAAAAATGTTTGTGTCTGGAAATGGGCTTCACCAGCTAACAATATGCGCTGACGTCACTGATGACGTCATCACAGACGAGTTGAGAAATGTGGCACATAAGCAGATATTACCCCTTGGGCCCTCACTTTATAACATTAACTAGGGAACATACATCTGAGCCACAGGCCATAAAAGTTAATAGATGCAGTAAAGAGTAATCCATTATGCAGCCTTCCATTGGATTTGCTCTGTGACTCTAAACCCTATGTATAAAAGCCTGTGTGTGTGTCTTGTTTTTCCCTGTTTATGAAGCAGCATCAAGATTCTTTTGTAAAGAGGAATAAATATCAAAAAAATGAATGATCAATGGATGTGATCTGATGTGATAAAGGAAGTCAAGAAAGACTAAAACTATTGCTGTACTTTGTTGCAATGCACTGGATAACTGAAAGGTAGAAAGAAAGCTGTTCACCAATGCTGACCAAATACCCTCCATTTCTTAACAATGACCTATACAGTACACAAACTAGCTGTCTGTATCTCTCTCTTACCAATTCACACTATTGATGCAATCTAATCATCTAGACGGTGCCCAAGGCATCATAGCCCATTCACTAGTACGGTTAACTGCAGGGTAGTGTGGATGATGAACCACGCTTTTCTTCATACTTCTCTCTCTCTTTCACACAGATGCGACAAACTATAATAGATGGGCTACCGGTCTTTGAGATACTAACATGTATCCATTTTCCCTGAGAAACAAACTACAGCATATATATTAAGTGAGAAACGAGTGGAGAGTTAGAGGAAGGAAAGAGAAAAAATGCCTCGCTCAGATAACAAAACCACTTGTGCTCTATACACCTCAATGCTGACATAAAGATCCATTTAGAGGCAGAAGAGAGCATCACACTGCAGTTACAACCACACTGGAATAGCGTGCTAACACTGACTGCTTAACAAAAGCTACAGTATCTCCCACACTAGCTATTGAAAGCCTTGAGATTCATATACCTCATAGTGGAAGACTGTGTACAGACAGGAAAGCCCAGTCAACAAAAACTGCATTCATTTAAGTTTTTAACTACGCTTTCACCAAACAGGCCCATAACAACAGTAGTCTAACCTTTAAAAAGTGGGTGCGTGTACTGGAATGTGAGGGAAGTTAGTTTAAAAAAAAAGCAATGCATTCATCGCCTGCAGAGAGGAGCTGATGCTCTAGATTCTATCGAGCAGCAACTCATGCCCTTAAGTTAAAAATTCACATTAATCCCTGCAACATCCCAGCAAGCGATCTCAATGGCATGAACACTATCTCTATGTCTTCTTGCATTCTCTTCCTGCTGCCTGCACACACCCTCAGATACATGAGCACTTCAACATGGAGTTAAACTGTGGAAGTCATGTGGGCAAATTTTTCCTGTTTTCAAAAGAAAAACTGTCAGTTTGCAACCAAATCTAATTGGTTTTAATCATCACAGTTGACATTTTGGGTTTTTAGTAAAATGTCTGAAACTATTGGATGGATTGTCATGAAACTTGGTATAGACATTCATGCCCCCCTTGTGAACCCTTGGCCTTTTATCTAACGTCATCAGCAGGTCAAGATTTTAATCTATCCAGCACTTCATGAAAAATTACTTGCAAAACTAATGACATTCCAATGAGCCCCATCTGTACTTAATGTTTAGTACTTATTAGCAAATACTGGCATGCTAACTTGCTAACCTAAGATGGTGAACAAGATAAACATTATTATATGCTATACATCTTGGTGTTAGTCTATTGTCATCGTGAGCATGTTAGCATGCTGACCTCAGCATTTAGCTCAAAACACTGCTGTGTCTAAGTAAAGCTTCACAGAGCTGCTAACATGGTCGTAAACTCTTAGTATTGTGTTATGTTTGTTTCTGGCTTTTTTAATTAGTGAACACTCTGCGTTTCTCTATCTTCTGTTGTTTTCAAGTATAAATCATGAGGATTGACATACTGAATCTGTGCATAAAGACACTGACTATCTCCCTTTATTTTAAAATTAACCCCCAAGCTCCCTCAACTGGAACACATCAATATATAAAGACATTTGCGTACAGCCCCGTTTCTGACAGTAGTTAGATCTTTTTTATATACTGCCATCGGAACGGACACAAGGAGAGAGCGAGACCATGTGTATGTGAGTGAATCAATCCCTCATAGCCCTCTGTTTCCTATCAGAAGTAATGAACTGAGAGGTTGTGGTTGGCTTGAATAAAACAGGGCTACTGTGTGAATCAGCTATGGCCTGGAGGGTACCCAAAACAATCTGCACACAAATATAGGCATCATTTGCTTACATTTACATTTTTCACGATTGTCAAGAAGGTTCATTAGCGGCTAGGTAGGGGGAAATCTCAACAGCACGATATAAACTACTCTATAAAACACTTGTAAGAAAAGAAAGGCTGTTGAAATTGTCTGCTGTACTTTCCATTTAAACCAAAATTTTCCCTGCATTTGTACTTTGCATGTGGGCTGTTTTGTCAAAGGAAGCTGTTGACAGGGACTGTGCATTTGAAATAGTTTAACTGTGACTTCCTGCTTCTTTGCATATTTGCTAGTATCTCACCCAAAATCCTTAACTAACAACTGCACAAGATCACAGTGTGGACGTGGATAACAGAGGGAAAGGTGTAAAGAAGGAAAATGTGAATGAAGAGAGGGGGTAACAAGGGGGAAAGAAAATGAGGAAAGGACAGTGGTGATAATATTTTTTGTATTAATTTCCATGTCAATTCAGGCAAAAGATAGAGGCACATAAAGGTGAACATGAGAGAGAGAACATCCACTTTAGAATGGGTGAGAAGGAGGACGAGTGAGAGTGGGTGAGAGAGGACAGAGTCTATCTGTGTTGTGTCAGCTGCCATCTGTGCGTCAGACCACATGACAGAAACTGTGAGGCCTGCGCCCACATCTCCACTATCACCCTGCTGTCTATTGGGTACCAATACTCATGCATACATGATTCGCACACTTTTGATTACATTTTGCCTGTACTTGCGCACATACTATATAAGTATGTGAAAGTAATACTTACATGAAACCACTGCATGCATGTTGGTCTACTGAGGCACCAGTTGGTCCAATAATCTGTTGCTCTGTATTTCCTACAATGTATTTGCCCTTGTTTGATTGAATATCCTTATTTCTGGAGGACTGAAACTAAAACCTAATGTTTACCACTGGTATTTTAAAGTCTTGTACTCAAAAGCCATTGTAGCCACAATGGGATTACCTCTTATAGTCTGAGGCCGTTTGCGTTTGGCCACTTATCCTTGAAAATAAAATACACGACTGACCACCAAAATGACTGACCACCAAAGTGATGCTATGTGGTTGTTAAGAGACATGTAACTTGAAACTTGTAATTATGGACTTGGTTGCAATGTTCAGTGCATGAAGATAACAGTCAGTATGAGCAAACAGGTACAGTGTAGGTTAACAGCTATCGTGGAGAAGTACCAGGCATCCTTTTATGACCTCAACATTAAATTTACTCTGTAATGTGACTGTTGTACTGATGTTTTTTTGGAAAATACAGTGGTATCAAAAGAGCAAACTCACCTTTTGCTCCACTCTATTTCACAAACGGCAACTTTACACAAATTGTCAGAGATGAAAACAAAAAACAGCAGCTTTGTGACAACTAATTTGAACTCATTTATATGCAGCTTCGATCCCAGTGTTGATTTTCTGTGCATGTGCAGCTGTTTGTACCCGTGTTCTCTCTCCCCAGGTTGCTAATCAATGTCTGATGGTGAAATTTACTGACTCCTACCTTGTAGAGGAAGGGTGCTGTGCTGTTCAGAAATTTAAAGGTCAGGTATTTGCATCCTATAGGAAGTGCATCATTTTGCTGACATGCCGCTTCATAAGGGGGACAGTGAAACAGTGAACATTGAAATAGACATCTTCATTTTATCACAACATGACAAATGTTATATTAATGACTAGTGCTTCATTTTTTTGGGTTCTGCTTGCATCAGACTCCAAACTAAATATGCATTCCAGCAGCACTTTTTTTCTGGATTGGGTTGTAACCAGCTATTTGTAAATCCATATATTTGTGTGTATAGTCTTTCCCAAGTTCTTAGTAACTACAAGCTAGCTCACTCTCAAACTAGTGATTTACTATGTCGGGTTGCACCAATAAAACGTATCAATGTCCTAACTAGTAAAAACTTTAGTAATGGGTAAATACTTTAATAGGGAAATGTAAATACGTTATTAGGGAAACAGGCAGGGGGGAATGATTAAATTTAACCTTCAATCCTTTGTAAGTGTAGTTGTTACTTTTTAAAGCATGTAAATATGCATACACATAAAAAATATGTAACTTACATTTCATAGTCAGTAGTGTTCATGCAGTTTAGAATAGTTATGAAGTATCTAATTATGCCAACCTAGCTTACGTTACTTGGTCATTTAGGCATGTTTTGTAATTTATTGCATATGGTGCTATATTTGGGAAATATTATTTAAATTTCTCCCAGTTTACACCATAATAAACATAATTTGTATGTGTCATTGTCATGTGCCATATTCATTTCTAAAAAGGATATGGTCAATATTAAACAAGCTAACATTAGTTTTGTCTGTTAGCAGTCCAGGCAGCTACACAAGTTAGCTACACCTGGCAGTTACTTGGTGTAAATATTAAGTTACAACTAGTATATGTGTAGGAACTACTTAGTGTGATCTAACCTGATTTGATTTTGTTCTGTAAATCCACATGTCCACATGAGTTCTGAACAAATCTTTTACGTTTGTTTCATTGGAAAGATTTTCAGAGGTAAAATTATGTAGTGTTTCACAAAAACAGAAAAAATTAGACAAAAAGTCAGAAAAGATTTTATAGGAATTTTGTGAAATGATTTTTCTCTTCATTATCCCTTTAATCATACTGTGATGGGTCATAACTCCGGGTTGGGAACCAATTGTTTAACTTTTGACACATTTCCTCATTCATGAACTCCCAAAGGTCTTTCAAGGACAGAGCCATTTTGCTTTTTATTTGCTCATGGTACACACATTTGACAGATTGCTTATGATGACATCTGGGGGTCTGATGGATTCTTGCTCTCCGTATGGACGCCCTCAGAGTGTGTTCATCTGACAGACTGATGTCAAGGTCAGCCAAAAGACACACACACAAAACACACTACACTGCCATCACTGTAGGAAAACACACACACAACTCATTAACTGTGATGGATTACAGCACATTTTTGGCTAATAACACAGACATACGTGTACACACCATGCATAAATGCACACACACACACACACACACACACACACATACACACACACACACACACACACACACCAGACTATGGTAGCACATACAGACACAGATGGACACAGACTGTCATCTAAGTGTCACCTTCGGCTAATCCTTGTGAGACAGACAGTGATCCATCCACTGGCCACACAGATTTACCCATAATCCCTGTGAATGAACTCATTCAGAGCACAAGGCCTTCTTCCTCAGTGTGTGAGCACACAATCTGTCCATGATATGCTGTACAACGATTGCGCAAACCTAAAAAAGGCACCTTGAAAGAGTATCTGGAATAGAACTTAGGGAGCCATGATAATAGTGAGTGTGTGCTCTTTTAGTGTCTCTATGTGTGTGTGTGTGTTTGTCTATGCCTGTGTAAATGCAGATTTTATTGGATGGGAATGTCACATAGGACAGGAGACATGAGTGCTGACAGTGGTGTAGGTTGTACACCATTTACTACTCCCTGCTCCTCTAAACTAGATGAGATGGAAGATTTAAACCAATCTTCACTACCAAAGTAAACCCCTGTGTTTATAGCAACCATGTAGGGCAGCAGTGTGGGGGTGTGGGGCCATGTGAGGGGGGTTTAAAATTAAAATTGACATCCAAATTGCTGGGGACAGATTCAGCCAAAGCTTGAAGTTTGATTGCTTAGTTGTGAGAGGTATTTTTTTTAAGTGTTTTAAGGAATCTACAAATTGTGTCATGTTGCTGACATATATGGCAAAAAATTCTCAAAATTAGCTCTGGCTAATATGTGAACAGCTCCTCCTGGGAGCTGGGGAGCGGGACATCTGAGGTGACTTGATTAACCTGCTGCCACTGCGACCCGACCTCGGATAAGTAGCAGAAAACGGATGGATGGATGGATGGCTGGATAATATGAGCACGGACCTTGAGCTTGCGTTCAGTTAATACAGTACATACAGTACATACCTTCAGCATGAATTTAAAAAAAAAGTAAAACTTTAAGCAGTTTCGTCAATAAACATAAATGAGCCAAGAGAAGGTTTCTGTTGGTTTCCCTTAACGATTCCTATTTTCACCATTTAAAATAGTAATCATGACATGTATTTAGCAGCCTAAAAGGCAATTTTTCAGATGCCGCTACATGTCCCACTTAAGTAATACACTCATTTACAATAAGGGGAGATGGTGTTATTCATACTTAGCATACGGTTAATACACTACATATGTATATATTGTTCATTAATACTAATGTTTCGTGGTGCACACACAGACTCACAAGGAAGACTTGTACAAAATAGAAATCTCCTGTTGATATGAACACCTTAACCTTGGGCATGCACACATAGGACAAATCTATATATAACAACTAACCCTCCCAACTTTGGTATCAATCCCTCCCTGAGTGCTGGCTAGGTGTAGTGTCTAGATACTACGATGGTTTGCCAGGGCCTTGCTTTCTAAAGGTCAGTTGTTGCTTCCTCCTGCGGGTGGAAGGCAAACCGACTGCCAACCATCTCGGCGGTATCTGTCACGTCCTAACCACCGATAATTAGTCAGCAACACACTGCTCCAACCTGACTGACTGGATGTCTGACTGGGTCAGTGGGTGGTAGCTGGATATGCAAGAGAAAGACTGGGATACAAAGGGAATATACCTTTTTACATTAGTGTTTCTCTGTGTGTCTTTGACACAGAGATGTAAAGTGAGAAAGAGAAAAAGTGGACAGAAAAAGGTGCAGAAACAGAATGAAGTCCAGAGAAAAATGACTTGGGTGTTGGTAAAAGCTGGAAATTGTCTCAAGTGCCGGGCCATCGTTTATCAATGAGACAGAAGCACATACAGCTCATACTACACTTTACCTGCAGCCACTCTCTGCCTTTCCCTAATACCATCCTCGGGCACACCCGTTACCACTCGCAATTCTTTCTCTATAACTGTCACACACACACACCTACATGCTCTTTGCACCATCTACCTCGATGTTTCAGACCTCAGCGCCCCATTAGAAGACAATGAAGAGGAGACATTGTCTTTACTCAAGCATGTCAGACAGATTCAACATCACCAGCCTCGCAAGCCCCAAATAGACCCATCATCTCCTGCCCACCTAATCAGCATTGTGAAGAGACAGTGGGAGCAATGGGAAAGAAGGTGCTGGAAAGGTTGGGGTTGCTGTTAAAAGAGAGGGAGGTGAGGAGGCATGGAAAGAGAGAAATATGAGAGAGATGTGATGATCAACTTGATTTGGGCCCACTCTTTTTTCAGCTCTGGGGCCTTAAAATCTCTGAGATATACAGTGGAAACTACGTGGAGCAGGGAAATGACTCTGCATGATGTAGAGTACACAGAAAAAAGAGAATAGGCTTTTTTCTGTCAACACACAACATAGAAACACACATTAATGAAACATTTAAAATTAAGTCTTAAAAACACAGACATACTATACATACGAAGTTTAAAATGAATAAGTTTTAAATGAACTACTCAGGTAGTTGTTTTAATCCAGCCACTAATCAGAGACCAGAGTATCTTAAAGGACATTACCAGTGTGTGTTTTTAGCTGCTTCACTACCAATCATGTACACTTAATATTTTTGTTGACCACTTTCAAATGCACCGATCACTGATCATTCTTTGTCTATAAAATGTCAGGAAAAAAAAAAGCCCTTCAAATTGCTTTTGTGCTACCATCACTCCAACACCCAAAGATATTCAGTATACAATGATAAGAATAGAAAGAAAAGCAAAATCATTTGGAATCAGGTTTTCACAAGACTTGACAAATGACATAAACTATTGATATTAAGTTATTGGTGATTAACAAATTGATTAATTGACTAATCATGTCAGCACTAGTGCTAATTAAGTGTTTCAGAGCAGATGTATTTAAAAATTCTGCACTGCATTACCTCATAACTGCAATGTAGCATTGACATATGCAGCCCTGTTGTTCACTGTGATAGATTACACAACTCAAACAAGTTTGCTAATATTTTCATATTGTGCTGAAAAGAAAGGAAACTAATAGATACCTAGGAAGGTAGGAAAAAATCCATTCAAATTTATAAAACTAAATGGTAAACTGTATAAGTTAAACAGGATCTGTTGTAAATGAGGTATAACATGCAATGGAAAAGGGTGAGCAGGACAGAGAGACAGATGGAGACAGAGACATGAGAAGTGAAAAACAATACTGAGGTTCCAAAAGGGAGAGGGGTGCCCTCGAGGGGGAATGAGGGTGTATGAGACTGTGAGTGTGGGGGAGGGATGATGGGTGGAGGGAACTGGTGCCTTGACGGCGCAGTAGGGGCCAGCGCTGTGAAGTTGGTTAATCCTGAGGAGCAGTGGATTAGCTCGGCAGGGGAGAACCACCGCGGCAGGGGGTCCTGGGAGCCTGTCGTCTCCGACCACGGTACCATGCTGCGGGGCTACCAGGGACAGCTGCACCCCCCCCCCCCCCCCCCAAAAAAAAAAAAAAAAAACTAGCTCTAGGTACCGTCTGACCTAGTACATTGAAACAGGTCCACACAGTAACATGCATAGTGACATATAAAAGACATTGACTGCAGCGCATCAGTTCATTATTACTGTGGAGAGGCTGGAGGGGCTGATAGAAGAAGAGTGAGGGTGTTTTCACATGAGCCCAATGGTTGCAGTGTGACTGACTACGCAGAGCTCATAGGCCCACCTGGGGACTACTGCCTCTACAAACTACTCTCGTCTTCTCCTGTCGGCTCTGTGCTGCTTAACCCCTTGTAAGCTTGCTCCTCTTCTCTCTCTTTCCCTCTTTTCTACACCTGGAGCTACAGAACGGCAGGGCACTCCGTTGGTATTAGCATCATCATCCTGCTGATTACTACCCCACTGTCTCCAAAAGAGAGTGCTGTTCGGCAGAGAGCTGACGCGGACAAAGGAGGACCTCCATCTCCAAGTAATTCTGTTGTATGTGTGAGAAAGCTGTCTGTTTACATACACAGTTTGTGTGTGTCTTTAATGCATCTGTTTTCAGGGAGTAAGATCTAGAGTTGGATGGCAGTATGTGTGAGCTGAGTAAGTCTGAATGGACTGGACTGACCGTGAGCTCCTCTTTCTGGCTGCTTGACAATTCCTTTTTGCCTGCAGACAAAGGAGCAGATCCTCATCAGAGCAAGCTCATACGGGCAGCCAGGAGGAAAACCCTGATTCACTGTAACTCAAAAAGCAGCTGAAGCCTCTTCCTTCTACGAAGGCGATGTGGGGTGTCTCCCACCCTTGTTGTCCCACAGAAAGGGACCTTTCTCTGGGTGACTGGCAACCTGGCATGTACACCCCCCCGGACATCAAATGTTTAAGGACTTTTCAGTTGACAGAGCAGCCCACGGAAGACTTCAACTGTGTGCAGTGAGAGGCATGATGAAACCTCTTGCTGGAATCTACAGCTCCCTGTATGTTCTTGGTCATGGTTGATTTGATGAAATTTCCTGGGAGTCATACAATGCTCCTCCACAAGGTCGTTGAGGCATTATGATTTGCCTCCTGCATCAGACTAAGCCAACATTCTTTAGATGAACCATTATGCTGGTCAAAAGTTTACCAGCACTTAATGGAAAAAGTAAATCTCAAGAAATAGATAGAAGAGGGTCGTGTTCAGAGAAGGATAAAGACATTGATGTAGTCAGAGCAAGGCTGACCACTCCAGAGGAACTCAACAACCTTTATGGAGATCAAAAAAACTACAATCCTGACAATCAACACTAGATGAATAATAACTAAACACAGCGGTTAAGTACAAGGACACTTCCAAAATAAAACAATAACAAATGTGCCAGTTAATGAATCTGAAAAACAACCTATGAACAGTGGTACTTTATCCACAGATTTTACAGGCACATATTTATGTACTGCAATTTGAAAGATCATTTTAGTTTGAAAAGCCATAAAAAAGCCAGGGAAGATGATCTTTGCAAATTCCTACTCTCTCCTCCAGACTTATTAGCCAAACAGCACAACATCCCTGATGAGAAAAGCTAGTTGCTGTACTCAGTGTCATTTTGCTAACAGTCTTCATGCAATATTAACTTGCAATAGCGCTTGGAGGACGCACAAACCTATGCACAGAGCGCAATAAATAAAACAAAACCATCTGTGATTGACACATCATTAGCCACCCATGAATTATTCAATATCTGCAATCAAACCGGTTTGCTGATGGATCAAAATGCTGAGGAGCATGCAGGCCCAGGGTACCTGATTGCAAGTTAAAAGCCTCCCGAAACTGACTGCTTCCATCCCTAAAAATCTGTCAGTCATTAGTGTAGAGAGTGGAAAGGACTAAGCCTGCTTGGTCTTCTGAGGATTGATTTGGACCTCCTGTCATTCCCAAAGAAAGGCTACATCCTACTAGCTTTGAGATGGCTCTGATTGAAGACATAATTTTGAATGTGGTTGAATTTCACGGTTAGGAGCGTGAAACCCTCAGTGAGACGGATGGAGAGATGGGAAGGGGAGGGGGAGGCAGGAAGGACTGCAAATTACGAGTCAGTGTGCCTAGGGCCAGAGCTGGAAGGGGAGAGACCTTGGCTTAGGCCACCTGATATATGCAGACACACACAAATAGACACAAGTTTGTGCACAGAGGCATACATACAGTTTATACATATACTCAAGGAATATTGAGTATGGGAACACAAAAGTGAGCACAGAAATGCGCATACATAATGAAAAAAGATTGGCTGTGTGTAAACAATCTCCGCATCAATCAATGAGCAGAGCAAATCAGCTCTGGCTGTTGCATCGTTTCATGCCATTCCCCAGCTTCCAGATACAATCCCCACCAGCCATCTGCATATCAAACAAGGCAGCCATTCACATACACTGACTAATGATTTTTGAATGTTATTAGCTCTCCATATTACAACTGCACTTCAGACCTGTACAGTTCTTCCTCCTTGTGTGGAGCTGACCAAAAGGCTTGATTAACTGTTCCCTTATCTCCACTGGCCAGGCTTTAGTCCTAGTGTGGACTGGCTGCCTATCTTTAGAGTTTTGGCCCAACAATACTGAGCTGCAGTAGAGCCAACTATGTCTCACAGAAGAGCCACACCTGCCAAATCTGGTAGTTAGCTACAAAATAAAGGATCAGCAGTTAATGGGGCTCATTTATCAAAGCAGATATGGACAAATGCCTTCAGAAATAGCCTGAAAGTAATCTTGATAATCTTCAACTGTTTCTTTCCCCTGATTCATTTATAACCTAAGTCAAAATATGAAATTTTAAGAAAAAAAAAAAAGTGCTTTCAATGTGGAAGCAAAATTCAGGCACCTCAGTATAGGATGCCAAGGTTATAAAATAAGCTGTTATTTAGTTACATAGCTGTTCATATAAAAGAAAAAAAAAACAAAAGGTTTTGACCCTATTTAGGTCTTCATGAGGTTCAAAACTGAAGAGGATATATCAGTTTGACAGTTTCTACAGAGAAAATAGTGCTCAAGTTAGGTAAACATTGCAAACAAATGATCTAATTGTGCTTTTTTGCTTTATCTTGTTACAAAAGATTTAAAAATGGAAATGGAAGAATTGAATAAACTCATGGTAATGGTTTATAAAACAAATTGCTTTTGTTAATGTGTCAAGCTCTTACCAAGATGCTGCGATTGTGTATGATTTATAGCACCTGTCTTTTGATTTGATTTGACAGACCAGCTGCCTGTTGTTCACAAATCCGCTAGGGAGTCACAAATCCTCCTTAATCTTTGAAATTGCTCATTCTTCCTGTGCAAAACAAGCATGCGTATTCATGTGAAAAACGTGCCCAGTGCTGTTTCCTTTACATTGTTTAAATATCTTATCTGGGAATACATTATTGTTAAGAACCTAGTTTAAGAGTAGACTGAATGGAGGGTGTGATGTCTGTTACCAAAACATTCATTTAGCCTCATTGAACCAAACGGCCAATGAGAGCGAGAGTACTGATGGACCGGACACAGGTAGGTGATATCCTGTGTAGAAGTGTCCCCATCCCGCATTGTTATAACGACGAGTGCCTCACGTTAGCTCTCCACTCCAATCACACTCTCTCTCTCTCACACACACACACACACACACACACACACACACACACACACACACACACACACACACACACACACACGCATACGCACTCTTGCTCCCTCCTGGTGTTTCAAGATGATTTTAATAAAAAAACATCATGGGGCATATTTGTAGGTCACACTGGTGCTTCTAGTTATAAAATTTAGTAATTTTGCTCCTAAAATGGTCGAAAATGCGACTTAATGACCGCAGTCAGAAGCCCAGACCAATTTTTAAGTTGTCCAGCCCTCATCCTTGTGGCATGGCTGTGAAGTCTTCAGGTTGGAGAGTGGAGTTTATGTGACATAGTTGTTAGTAAGTGGCATCATCTGGCTGTCAGTGAGTTTCACTGATGTATGTTTTGAAGTCCACAACAAAGACGACAAATTAACCTGTCTTTGTTGTCACCTAATTCCTTCACCGTTTACATTTCAACAGGCATTAATTTCACTGAAATACTGGTGTAGGTTTTTTGAACTGCTCTTGTAGCTCAAACTTTTTAAAAAGTGGCAGGAATTTTACTCAAAGTTTTAAAAGTGCACTGTATGGCTTGAATTTGGATATTTTTGCTTGTTGAGCAGTTGGCCATATTGTCATTCACGCCTAATGAATACCATGTTTTCAAAAATATGTTTGAGGTAGAAAGCTTATATCATAATTTCATATCAAATTTAAATATTAAATTCTACAAAAAATTTTTTTTTTGTAAAAAACACACTCAAAGAGAAGATGTACTTTCTCTGAAGAGGCATACGCACTGATATGTAAATGTGAGAGCTGCATTACTTGGCTTATTCAATCAGTTTCTTAACCGGGGAAAATATCACCAGATATCTAAGCTGGCTACAAGCATATAATGTGTTTCTTATTGAAATTTAAGATTACCAGTGTTGAGGATGTAATTTTTTCCTCCTAACCTAAACTTACATTGTAATAATTTAAAACCTGATGGGGTTTTATCTAAAGGAAACAAAATATGTCCAGTATTTACAGAACCTTTGTTATTCCCTAGTAACAGCTGTCACCTTCTTCACACTAAATATAGTTAGATGTTTTGGTCTCCTTAAAAGTGCATGCAGATCTCAGTGTTTGCCAGTTGATTAATCTACAATTCATCACTAAAGGCACCCACAGCAAATCAACACAACTTGTTAGAATAAAGGTAAACGAACCAAATGCCAAATTTTAAATGGAAATCTGAATCAATGAATAGTGCATTTGTAATGATTGTTATAAAAAAAACAACACAAAAACCAAGCAATTTAAATATATCAGCAGAAATGCCAGTTATAAGAATATCAGACATAAATAAATTTCCCTGCCTTTGCCATTTCTAAAAGCACAAACTTTAATGTATTTAAGCATTTTATCCCCAGAATAGTGAGTCATTAGATCTTTTGACTACATTTTGACTCTAGTTCCACATAACAGTTTCTGAAAAATACAAAATAAAAGCCTGGGTTTTTTTAGAAACAACCCTGTTGACTGATCCGACAACTTGCCCAAACAGCTTGAGAGACCTGTTAGCTTTTAAATGATAAGGCCAGTGAATATAACCTTGACCCTGTGCTACAAATGGTTTACTTCAGTCTAAGCACCATGCATTTTCTTCCCAACTACTACTTTGTCCAGTGTGTGGGTTATTTCTCCCTAGCCAATGCAGCATTCAAGAGTGCAGCAGTAGGGCAGTGATACCAAGCAGAGGAAGCCTCTGGCAGTTCTTGAGGAGAGGCAAAGTAGGTTAAAGTTTTATGGTGCTGATAATTGAGTCCAGTTGCTGAGGGCCTTGGAGAATCTCAACAACTGCACAAAAAACACATAGACAGAGACAGAGAAACACATACAAACACATCACATGGCAAAAAGCTGATTTCTTTGGAGCTGTGAATGCCCTAGATGCACCAGCTGCTCTCAAATTAAGCAGCTCAGAGACAGAGGAATCAAATGTGTTTCCATTACAGGGCAAATATTCCATCTACCCCCTGTCATAACGACACTGTATGGCAGCATTATGGGGAAATATCAAATTAGACTGTTTCATTTGGAGGACTGTTGTGCATTGCGAACAGCTTTTGAGATCAACTGAGCTGCTAGGTAATGAGCGGCAGCGGCCTGCTCTAATATACTCATTAATGTTCTTTTGATTGCTTTGGTTAATCTCGCCCTGCTGTGTAGGGGAGGTAGCCCCCATCTCTGTTGAACGTCACTCGTCAGCCCTGGTTGGAGGGAAAAATAAGAAATAGGGAGCAGCATTACAAAACTAAAGTGATATGAATCATATTATTATATCTGAACAAACGTTATTCATGTTTATGCCACTAGAAGTTCATTACACTTGATGAGAAAACGTATCTACGTCTGGTTTTATGCTGAAGAGTTTCAACAAATACTAAAAAAAAATAAGAAGAAAAGACAGAGTTGAATAGACCACAGTGGACAACCTTCAAATGAAGTGTCGGTGATGTGTCAATTCTGAAGTGGATAGAATCAGACACAGTATACCACTCTGCTCTCTGAAAGCAAATCCTCTCCCTCACGCACCACTCGCAAACAAGTAAGAGGTGTTCTGTTGCTCCTGAGAACACTCACAGCTGTGACCATTTAATATGCTCCGGCTGAAATTCATTTTTCTGCACCTTTTGCTCTCACAAAAAATGCTAACAAACTTGTCCAACCACTTTTGCAATATGCTGCACCACACATCTGCCACGTTTCACTGCACAGTGTGAATATTTATTTGCTCAAACTTTATTGCTCAGCATCCACTTACTTTTGTATAATCATCCACGTGTGCGCAGAGATGGCTGTCAAATTGGAGTTAGAGCTGTATGGCACTGTGCCGTTATCAGCTGGGAGCTACTAGAGGTGTTTGTTGTTTGGAGACAAGCTTTTGTTGAGTTGGTGTGACTCTTACCTCTCCACATGGTCCAGATTTCCTGATACACCCAGTCCTCCAATAGTGTAGAGTTTGCCGTCATACACCAGGCTGTTGTGTCTGCAGCGAGCCGCAGTCATCCTGGACACCAGATTCCAGTTGTCCAATAGGGACATGTAGCACCATACATCAGCCACCATCACACCCGATTCTGTGCCACCTGAAATATACAGAATACGGGTTATTAAAGTGGATATGTAGGGTGATTACAACGATGTTTCCACCCCAGAAACTCCCCCCGGAAACCAATAATCTTTTTCAGAATCACAGGAACATTTTCCTCCATTTCAACCAGATGAATAAGGACTAAGTTGACTTCCTGTGTGATAGTTCGAGGTAACAACTACAATTACCACCTTGTGGTTGTATTCCTCTGCCAACCAGTCGATTTTTAGTTTACATCCATGCCTGTCTAGACTCATATAATATTAGTGAAGACATCCAAGGAATTTAATAAAAGGTATTAAGTGTATCTTTTCATAATTAGCATATGAGTTCTTTAGATATGGCCAAAAACGTGTTTTGTGATGTTTCAGTGACCTTGAACTTTAACCACCATATTCTAATCAGTTCATCCTTGAGTCCAAGTGGATGTTTGTGCCAGATGTAATGAAATTCCTTCCAAGCGTTCCTCATGTATCATGTTTACAAGAATAGGACGGAACTGAGGTCACAGTGACCTTGACCTTTGACCACAAAAATTTAATCAGTTCATCCTTGCGTCTAAGCGAACGTTTGTACCAAATTTGAAGAAATTCCCTCAAAGGGTTCCTGAGATATTGCATTCAGGGGAATGGGACAAACGGAATGACAGACAGACAACCCGAAAACATAATGCCTCCGGCCATGGCTGTTGCTGGTGCGGAGGCTTAAAAAGTCCCTTCTAAAGGACAGGCACTTTCCCATGGGTCAGGACAATGAGGCTGATTCAACTTGTGTACTGCTTCATTCACAAAATAAGTACTTGGTTACTCTATTATCTATATTAGGACAAAGTATGGACATTTTTATTGCAATGTTATATTAATTTTAAAAACTATATATTATCAGCTTCCTCATAACTATTAGTTTAATCTCAGTTACACTCTAAAAGAGTCATTGTAAACATTTTGGAGTTTCAGTCTTCTTTTCTACCTCTTCACTCATTCATTACATCCGATCAAACATACAGTAAGATTCCTGTCACATTAAATACAAAGAACAACAGAATAACTGCTTCCTTGTGTGTGAAAATTGCATTTCAAATGCTACCATCATTTTTTTATTCCATCACTGGTTTAGATGCTATGGAAACAAAAACAAGAGTGCAAAAGGAACGTATAGCTCCTAGTTGAGTTCCTGTGGCTCTTAGTACCTGGAACTATTAGGTCAAAAAGAGCTGTACTGTATACATGCAAAACTTTGGCATCAAATGGTAGAATAAAGATTTGTCTTTCTTTATTCAAAATGTTCTATTCAGTATTGAAATCTTCACTCCTAAAATTGATGTGTTTTTTTTTTTTTTTTTTTTAAAAGTTTTTAGAAAAAGTTGACTTGAACAACTTTAACTGACTGAAAGTAGTTTTCTCCTTTGGTGACTAGTTAACCAGCCAACCAACAAAACTGTACTTGTTTCAGCTCTCTTCAAAGCAGCCTTGTTAGCTGTGTAGTCTGACATGTAATACCGGCCATGACTCAGTGACCCTGCTCCAAGTGTGAGGAAGGTTACAGACTGAAGCCCATTGATTGGTTAGCTAGAACACCTCTGATTTCCCCACTGGCTGTCTGATTCCCAGCGGACACATGTAGACCTGTTCCAATGCCCAAACACAAATTTACATTTATATGAAAAAAGAGAGAGGAAAGGTACATGCAGGACAAATCCTGTTGCATTTCCACAGTGCAATGTCAAGGTCTGAGAACCGTGCAGGATTCTCGCACAAATGGACCGTGGAGGGAGAAATTCAGTCTACCTCTAGAGGAGCAACTTAAAGGTGTCTCATAGAGGGAGTCACAGAGTGCACAGTGTGCCACTATGGAACAAAATAAACTGCAGAACACTGCAGCAACCGTAAAACCAGACAGAGAAAAAAGTGTAGTTCAAAAAATGCTCCACAGAAGGTAAACAGAAGTGACATCTATACAAAAAGGATTCTTCTGAAAAGGAAAAAAGACAAAGTTGTCTGCGGTGTTGGGCAGCGAAAAGCTTTCAAAGCAACAGATGAGTTAGCTCTGAGGGCAGCCAGCCTTTTAAAATTCTTCAACTGTTTGCAAAGGTTGCAGGAAGTGGGCAATGGCCTGGGTAGCTTCACTTTGCCAAACCATATCTGTTACAGAGTGAAAATGCCTCAATAAGATATAATGAATGTCAATGTTGGAGACCTTTGTGTCATTATGATGCAGATGACTTCACCAAAAGAGGTCAGAGACAAGGAATTAAATGGTTTGCTTTTTTTGATGTAAGACCATTCTTTATTTTTTTAACTTTTACATCACTATAGATGCTGTCATAAAATAAATAAACATAACCACTCAATATATGCGGGCAAAATAATCTGACCTCAAGGTTCACTAAATAGCTATCCTTGAGTATAGGGTAAACATTTTAACTAATATATATCACCATGAAACTTCCCCAAGGATTACTTACATGAAGACGATTATTTTTTTTATTTATATATATATATAAGTTTTATGAAATTGTATGTTTAAATATGGAAATGAGGCATCATCTAATTAAATATACACTAATTTGCATTCTTGTTTCCTTTTTTTTTTTTCATGACATACCGTATTTTCTCAAATAAAAACCGGTAGTCAATTAAAAGCAGGGTTTCAAATAAATGCCGGAACCAAAATACAGGCCGGAGAAAAAACAAGGGTGGATTGATCCTGGTGCCTGTCATATAATGTGTATGCCAGCTAAGCATAATGTACATTTGTACCACTTTAATTTAATAAATTCAGCAATATAATCATGCTATCTTCAATACTTTGTTGTTCATTCTGATCGACTTTGCTTTGTTGTCCTTTAATCCCATCTGGCTGTTGTTGCATATACTGTGCCTGCAGATGTTTCACAATAAGAGCCCTGTTGAGAAATGAAGGGTTTCTGTCCACTGAAATGCTTTTAATTTGAAAAGGTTACAATTAAAGTCTAGTTTGTATTAACGGTGTAATGCATTAACATTAAAAGCGCAAACAGGAGCTGATCAAAACAAGCCTTCCTACTAAAATATGACCAATTACTCTATATGTATCAAACAGAGGGAATTAGAAATAAACGCCTGCCTCTAATACAAGCCTGCTTCAAATAAAGGCCTGTTACGTTCTGCAGCTGAGGTAAATAAACGCCCCGGCCACTATTTGAGGAAATATGGCATTGGAGTCAAAGGTTTTTACAGAGGGTATTTTTTTTCTCTCTTATCACTCCATAAATCAGAAAATACTGTCAACAGCTACAAAAAAAAAAAAAAAAAATCAATTTTCGCCATGTTTTTAGGAATAAAATGTTATATAAATCCGGCTATGAATGATATATGAACAAACCATTTGTAAAAGCCTTCAGAATATAGATAAGAATAAAACTGCAAAGTTTGGTGTATGTAAGTTCTGCTGAAGTGGATATTTCTGGCTCAGAGTATGAGGAAAAAAACTAATTTTGAGAAAACAGCATTTAAAAGATATGCATTTTAAAAATTTCAGGACTTTATGATTTTCACTTTTACGACTGATTGCTGAAAGGAAATGATCATGTTTGGATCCGATAACACTGAGCAGGAGAGAGAGAACTTTACAATGATACTTATGATGACATGTTGCAGATAACAACTGTGGTGCTGTGTGTTGCGTCAGAATGCTAACTTTTGGTGAATTTTGGAAAAATCTACAGATGCAAATAGACAATGAAATAAAATAAACACCTAAATGTGTATTCTGGACATCTCCTCTCCAACAGTCTGAAAGAAAGACATGTTATGGAAGGAAAACAGCCCAAAATGTCAAAATTGTACAGTGCATGAAAAAAAATGATTATCGATTTTTCACTCGTTGGCTTAAGAACAGAGTTTCTTAAAGCAACCTTATTTTGTCAATGTCTGTTTAAAAGATCAAGATTGCATACATTTCAAGATAGGATTTTAGTTTTGATATGCCAGTTGCAGTATGATGGCACCATAACAAGCCTCAACAGATAAATCAGTGTTACTGAAGTGTCTCTTGTAGCTGATTGGTCCGTTATTTTATTGAGTGCGACTAAACGACTTACAAAAGATTCCATACTGCACCCTATTTACATTATTCATGTGAACCATCTGTATGGTGATGTACTTAATTTGTATAAAGTTTGTTATTTCCAAATTTAAAAGGATACTTTTCACTACTGCAGTGTGATAAAGTGAGGGCATCTGCTGTCGTCCTGCTCCATGCCACTAAATGACAGGAAAGCTAACAATTGTCCTGCTGGAGTGGGCCATTTAACTCACCTGACAGGTAGATGTTGTCTCCTGCTGAGATGACACTGAAGAACTCCCGGTCGTAAAAGGGCAGGCTGGCCAGCGGATACCACTTACTGTTCTGGGGGTTAAAACAGGTGACTGCTGTCAGGGAGCGCTGGTTCATCCCGATCGCCTGACGCCCTCCCACCAAAACTATCACCTCGGCCACACCTAGAGGGCAATGGAGCAGGCGGAGGATGGAGGAGGAAGATGAGGAGGATGGAAAAAGATGGGAGAAAACAGGCCATCAGGATTTCCACCACTAAATATGGGCCACAATTAAATCAAAGCCCCTTTGAGATTCCCCAGTGCTACAGTAACTAGCAAGCGTAATGTTTTCTGGCATGTTGCATGATATTAGATTATTTATGTACGGCTTTCAAATGCATCTTGAATATTTTCATACATTTAATAACAACAACAATTTAAAAAAAACAACAACTTTTTGAACCCTTTAATTTTCAGACAAGAACCTTGACAAGCCGTGTGAGAACCAAAAAAAACCACACAATCCATAGATTATAAATCTGCTATTTTGAATTCAGCAAACCTTGGCTGTCCCTGAGTCAATACGCTTGAAGGGAAATGCAAAAACAAAATGCAAAATAGAAAAGTTTCTTAGTAACAGGAAACTACTAAGTTAAATGGGAAAGTGTAATTCAATTACCAAGACTGATTGGGCTGTCATTTGTTTGGTTGCCGCCCAGCTCTCTTATTCTACGTTCCTATACACATATTACAAGCACTAACTTACACATTTACTGCCCACACACTCACAGTGAAACATACACTGTTTGGGCAGGGCACAAGAGAATCACAAAATCAGTAGGCGAGAATTTGTCTTGATGTGTCTTGTCTCACATACACGTGTGTGCTGAGGACATTGTGGGGTTAAGGAGATACCCGACACACGTTCAGCACTCCTCACCCGATCTCTGCTCTCAGACATGCCACACACACACACACACACACACACACACACACACACACACACACACACACACACACACACACACACACACACACACACACACACACACACACACACACACACAGACACACACATATACACACACACATCACACCGCTTCTGGATAAAGACACCAGTGATCCAAAACACACAAACAGGTTGGCAGGCTGCCACATGCGTGTCTCAGGTCCTCTCAGTCTTCAGCAGCAGGCTCCAGTGAGCAGGCAAGATGACGAGCCGCCAGACAGAAATGAGCTGGGTGTTTGTAAGCAGCAGGCAAGCGGGCAGAAGAAGGCGAGCCAGGGAGGGAGAGGAGGGCGATAGGGAGAGATAGAGACATTGTGAGAAGAGAGAGAGAGCAGGGGAAAAACAAAGAGGGAATGAAAGCAAGAAGAAAAGACAGGGAGGGAGAGCTAATCTTCATACACTCCAAACCAAGACTAACCACTGGATTATCTGCTTGGATCGATACCTTTTCACACAGACACTCTCCTAACAGGCATATGCATAGGTGTCTTTTCCTTCTGCTTCTTTCAGTTAAAAAAACTATCCCCCTTTTTTTTCCCCTAAAGCCTCTCTTTTTCTTTCAAAGCCGGTAAAACAGAGAGCTTTTCTCTAGGAAGAAGAAAAAGGGTAAATGAGGAGAAAGATACAAAAACCACAATGGGCTTTGCTGAGGCTGAGCAAACAGACAGAGCAGTAAGCACTACCTCAGACATATCGTGGACATACAGCTTAGACTTATTGGACAGCTTAAAGCTGGCTGGCTCTTTTCCTCTGTGAGATTTTAAGAATTTGTTCCTCTGCATAGGACTGAAAAGAAAGTAATAGCTCAAGGAGAAATTGTGACAGTGTCACTGGGAAGGATGTCTGGTACACAAGCTAAAAAAAGGATAGTCGTGACAAAATACGGAGGGCGTAGCAGTTACTGCCCTTTCTGGCAGCAAGTGAAAGATGTGCTAACTTGGAGCACTGCTAAAAAAGATTTGAGTTGAACTCGTTCCCATCGTGGGCCAGTTTTCACAGCTTCATGGCATCACTCCTCAGACTCCAAGCCTCAAACGGCCCTCAAGACCTCCAACAGACCTTGGATATGCAGCTAATAAATGGGAGTGCAGTTTTATAGGATAGTTGCAGCTACAGAGTCTGTTCTTTGAAAAAAACTTAGTGAAATTTAGTGAAAACAAGCTCTTTGTCTTCCCTCTCATGAGCCTCCAGCCATACCTACAGACACACACACACACACACACACACACACACACACACACACACACACACACACACACACACACACACACACACACACACACACACACACACACACACACACACACACACACACACATTAATTGACTTTGTTCCACTACTGCTCTTCCTTGTGATTAGTTTGCTGCTATTGTTGTATGTGTTTGTACTCTTTTTCTCTTTATCAATTTCTCATCTTTTGAATTAAAAGATTTTGACTGAATTACATTTTCATCTCTTCTCATCTTCTTTTCTTTCATGCTGTTTCAGTTTGTTGATATTGACTGCCTCAATTAACTTGGCAAAAATTCTGTGTCTTAGCATATTTGGGATTTTCTTTTTTCTGCATGCATGTCAATCGGTGTTCCACTGTTTAAAGTCCGGTTTAATATCTGTATAGGATCATATTGTTCAAGGAGAAATATTACGTTCAATTCCATCTTAAAACATGGTGAAAATGTACAATTACTACACTTCCTGATGCTTCGGTTTTTTAAAATTTTTTTCCACTTTAGTCCTAAAACGTAAAGAGGACATGATTTGAAAAGACAGACTGAAAAAGAGTAATTTCTTTAGCTGAATTTCCCACATACAATTTCTCCTCCACTAAACCAACCTGAACCCCCACATTGTCTAATTAGGCCAACCTAAGCAATTCAACATGCAGCTTCAATGTGCCAGATTGTACGTCTATGCACATGCAGGTCTTTATTATCACCTAGTGCACATGTGCAGGGTTGTTCTCAGCGCTTTCCGCTCGGCCAGACACGTCAGGGAGAGTCCACATCTGGGCGCTGAGGTTGCTCCGCGGCTCTGACCCCTGAAGCCCAGAACACATTCACAAGCTAACACAACCCAACACCGGCCTGTCAGAATGCAACAAAACAGGAGAGCGGCACCGCTGACGCGGAGTCATGGCATTGGATCACACGGATGTGTGAGTGTGTGTATTTGTGTGAGTTTTTTCACACAATAAAGCCTCACAGGGACGGCTGTCAGTCAAAGGTTTGATGGGAGCTGGGTAGAGGGATGGAGGAACCGAGGATCGAAGGATGACGATGAGTGGTTGGGGATGAAGGGATAACCAAGTCTTGACAGCTCTTGTTTTTTTTTTCTTTATAACCATGGCAGTTTGGTATCTCATGATTGTTACTGACCTTTTTTTTTTTTTAATATTTCTGCCATATTTTTAACCTGTCTACTTTATAATAAGGAAAAAATTAGCTAAGCACAAAAAACACATATAACAAGATACATGAAGTCTTAGGTGTATCCTAACTAGTATAACCAGTCTTCTCCCTTTGGCTACCATGCAACTCCACAGGAAGTGCCTTGTTTGTTATTCTTAAAACTTTATTTGTTCTTTGTTAGAATTAGTACTGTATATTCATTGCTTTCTCTATCCTGCTCAAAAGGCCATTTCAGTCATTGCAAGCTGTGACTTATGTGGCAAACAAAATAGCCCCAAAAAAGTATGTGTTCTGAGGGACGGACAGGCTTGTGTCGGAGCTGAAACTCAAATTGAACTTGATGCCCACCCACCAAGTGAGACAGAAACACAAACATACACACACACATACACACACACAGATGTACAGTCACTCCTGAAGAATAGAGGTTGATGGAAAGATGAAGATAGAACAGAAAGATTCTGTTGTCTCGTCATCCCTGCTGCCACACCGGGCCTTATCTCACCTTGTTATGTGTCTCCTTGCACTCTGCCCCATGCTGTGACTCTGCTTTCCCAATTCCTATTCTTTTTTAACCTGTCGCTACTACCTCATTCTCCCTTGCTCTCTCTCTCCTTCCCAACCCAACAGGAGACTTTGTTCTCTCTATCTCTTTTTTTCTCTACAAGACTTTCTCTCTCAAACCACAGGAATCTTTGCTGTTTTTACAATATACTCTCTATTTCATCTTCCTTCACTACTTCCCTGGTCTTTCACCTGATGCACCTTTTACCCAAGTGTTTCAGCCTTAATGGCCTTACTTTAACCTGACATATTTTGGGTACAGTCAAAGGGACATTGTGGGGTTGGCTTGGGTAAAGCTGTTCCAATATACACACACCTTAACACTTACTTTAAGTTACGCAGCTGGGTTAAAGCTGAGAGATCAATGTCTTGCTCATGTATACGTCAGGCAAGTGTGGTCCTACCAAGATAAGGTAT